>NW_007728819.1:250026-261124 GCF_000696425.1 Galeopterus variegatus
AGTGGCGCACTATCCAGTGCGCCACTGGGCCGGCCCCTACCAGATTTTTTCTAATATTTCATGTTCCATGAAACATTTTCCATCAAAATATTGCATTTAAAAATAAAACAGGATATTTTCTGCATATAAATTTTATTCTTTCCTGTCCTTTCTTGCTTTACAACCATTTTTTTTTATAGAGAAAGCAGTATCACACTGTACTTGAAATGAATCAACAATAGGTATAATGTATCTAGCATTTAACATCTTCCAGAGATGTGCTAACTTCTTCACCAGAAGTGTCATATTTAGTCCTCCCACAGTAGCTCTGTGAAGTATGTACTGGTGTTACCCCCCATTTGCAGATGGGGCAACCAGACCGAGAAAGTTCAAGAGACCCATCCACGGTTGCACAGCTGTTTTGACCTGGGCTTCAGACCTCACAAGCCTGACTTAAGAGCTCACTGTCTCATCTACCTCCCTATAGTGTCTCTTACACATGGTACCAGGAAAGTATAGCAGATCTCTTCACAGCAGATGTCTAGCATCAGAGCATCAGCATAGTTCATGCTAAGACTCAATTGTCAGGCAGTTCTTATGTGGATTATATTTAATGTTAATAAATTACCCCATGATATCACTACTAATGCACTTGAGTTTCCCATAACAGCCTGTGAGAAATATTTTATTCATCCAATATATTTTCTATCAACAATTGTTTCCTTTAATAATTCCTCTAATCATCAGGGATGAGGGCGAAAAAGATGCCAATCAGCCATTTTTAATACCTTGTGTCTTCAAGTGAGAATTTTCGAAGTCTTGCTTCTATCTTCTATGTGGCAGAGCAGGAGAAATTCCACATAGTTTGCTTCTTGAGATGACTCAAGGCAAACCCTGTCTTTTTTGCCTCTAAACTCAGTCCCATTTGGTATCAAATACCTTTTAAAATTAACTCAAGTATACAGTCTAGTCTCTTTTAAAAAGATTTAGAGATTTAATAACAGCAAATGACTATGGTTCATTCATGTGCGATTCTTTTCTTGCTTTCTTTTAAAGATAGTGTTTTTAGAAGAAGCATCTGAGCAAGAAAAACTGGCCAAACAGTGGTGCTTCAAGCCGTGCGAAGTGAGAGAGCTGAGCCACCAGTAAGTCGCTGCCAACCTCTTCCCTTTCGCTGGGTGCAAATGACAGACAGAGAGACTTTTTAAACAATTTGTTGATTTAAAATTTTAATTGATTTTTAAATTAGTTCATTATTTTAAAGGGGGAGGTGGGACAAGAAGCTGAAGAATGGGAACTTTGAGAAGTAGAGGCTGCCATCGTTCATTTATTTCTTTAGCAAATATTTGTGTGTCTACTATGTGCAGGACTAGGATCTGGAGGTGAAAAAGATCTTCAGAGTCCTGTCCTCATAGGGTTACAGCCCATGGAGACACAGACAGTAAGCAGATCCATGAGCATGACAGGGGTAGATTGTGATGTCTTCTATAAAGGAAGGAAATGGGGGTGGGGAGGGGTAGGATAAACCATCGGGGAGTGGGGAGAGAAGAGAATTTGGGGAGCAATTTTGCTGACAGCGTGGTTAGGGAACACCTGTGTCCAGAAGTTCATTTACTGCTTTTGGCGGTCTTTAATATTTATATAAAACTTGTTTCCTGTGATTGGCTCACGGTCTTCATAGCCTGGTTGATTTGTTTTATAGAAATGGTAGTACTAACGGGCCGGCCCGGTGGTGCACTGCTATAGTGCGCCGCTTGGGAAGCGCGGTGGCGCTCCCGCCGAGGGTTCGGATCACACATACAGACCGGTTCCCGCTCACTGGCTGAGCGAGGTGCGGGGGCGGTGCCGAGGGTTGCGATCCCGTTGCCGGTCCCGGTCCGGTGCGGGGGCGACACTGAGGGTTGCGATCCGTTGCTGGACACGGAAAAAGAAAAAAAAAAAAAAGAAATGGTAGTACTTTTTTTTAAGCTCAAATATTTTATTTTGTTTCAGCCAACTAAGTTCCAAGGTCAATAAAAGTGGGACCATTTTTATTCTGAAAGCACTTTCATAACTTGGGAATTGACCTTAGGGCAAGGTAAGCAGAGAGCCATTGAACAACTAGGAATTAGAAGACATGGTTTGAATCCTCACAGAACAGCTTTGTAGCTGTTAGATGTAAAGCAAGCCACTTTCCTTCTTTGAGCTCATCTCAGCTATTAAGGTTGTCTCTGGTCACAGTCCAGAGAGACAGGGTGACTGTAATGTTTCGAGGTCCTTGCAGAAATAGTCACATCTCCTACCTCCTTCCCTCTCCTGCTGCCTTGCTACAGGCTTGGAAGTATGTGGGCAAATGGGCGTGAAAATTAATACAGTAACTTCTGGTGTTACTGTCTCCTTCCTCTTGCTAGATTTTCCTAAGAATCCACTTTGAGGAACAGCTGACATTTTTAGCCACCTGCTTTGTGCCTTTGTGTTGGAGGATTACAAGAATGCTTGGAAGTCAGGGGATGGAGGTTGGGAGGAGAGGAGGGGGTGGGGGAAGGGGTGGGTGATGGGAAGGGGGACTGAGCATATCTGTGGGTCTTTGCATCCTTTTGTCCCTCTTTATGAGGCTAATTTTGGAGTTAAATCCATCAACAATTCAGACTCTGGAATCCTTGTAAGCACTGCACCCAGAGAAGTGGTAAAGTAAGACATAATTTAAATTTTAGTGCAAGATGAAAGTCTTTGAAGAAAAATCATATTTAAAATGCAAAATAACTCTTATTATCAAATCTACAAGTTATGTGCTGTTGAATTTCTTTAAGTCATGTTTCAAATACCATAGAAGATGATGTGTCTGACAGTCTTTTTAATAGACTTGTCCAATACCCAGTGTATCTACAGGTATATCTCAGCACAATGTGGATTTTTAAAAAAGGAAAATTATGACTGGAGTAGTATGGGCAGTGCTGTGGTAGGAGTGGATCACTTTGAAGCCATGGACCCTAGACAGGTTTGCAGAGCCAGGATTAGGGTGTGGGAAGTGAGGCATTGACCATGGGCACAACATTTAAAAGTGGCAGATAGGGCAAAAAACTCAGTAATCAAGATAAATAACACTTTATTGCAATATTTAAAAAATTAATGCAAAAATCTATGATGAACAAATTACCAAATTTTAAATAAAGACAGACTGTTGTTTGTTTTACAGCCTTGCATTTTTTCTGCAATAGAATAGTTCTTTTCAAATAGCGTGGGGTTCCCAGGCCCATGGAGCCACCACATCCTGGGCAGGGCAGGTTGATGAGGGTGACGATGCTGTGTGAACAGATTGGACCACACAGGCCTTTAGTCGTGTGTTTTGATTGTAGAGCTTTTAGTAATGTTTTCCACTTGATTAAAAGATGGGTGGATGTTCTGATGAGTGTACATGGGGTGTTATTATTCTTTCTCCTTAGGTTATGATATGGCTTGGCCAACACTGCAGGTTTGGAATATGAAGTTGATGGTTTTTATCTG
Organism: Galeopterus variegatus; assembly: GCF_000696425.1. Taxonomy (NCBI): domain Eukaryota; kingdom Metazoa; phylum Chordata; class Mammalia; order Dermoptera; family Cynocephalidae; genus Galeopterus; species Galeopterus variegatus. Next base: position 253,489 of record NW_007728819.1, read on the forward strand.
GGCAAGTTGAGATTTTCTAAGGGAATTATTATGGTGATTAAGTAAAGTGGAAAGAGGAAAGCTGAAAACAGAGGGAGAATGGAGAGCTTTTTCACCTGCTGCTGCTGCAGCCTCTAGACCTCTTCTCTGCTTTGCCTGAGGCTTGGCTTTTGACAGCTATGATTTAGCTCTAAGTGATGTCGTAAGTGGAGAACTGAGTTCTAATCCTGGCTGGGCCACCAACAAATTGCAAGTCTGAAAATGAGCCTGCCATTTCCAAGCTTCCTTTTGCTCTCCCTGTAAACACAGAGAGAGTAGGTAGGCTCTGTAACCTCTATTTTCACGTGCAGCTATCACATTCCATGGTTCTGCAATAAATCTGTAATAAATCCTTGGCTATAACCTCAGTTATGTGAATGTTTCTATTAATAAGCATTGCACAATGCTTCATATTTCCTGAAAAGGATCATAGCTTTTCTGGGTGAAAGTCACACTTCTAATGCAATAAGTCCCTGTTCTTCTGCTGCCTTTGAAGACTTTGTACCCCGAGTCATCTCCTTCACTCTTCCATCTCTGCTACCTGATGAACATGTTTGGGTTTTCCCTACGTGAAAAACAAAAAATGACTTGCCCTCTTCCATATCCTGACTTTCACTACCAAATATTTTTAAAGGGAACAGCTCAGTGCATTCTCTAACACCCATTGCTCATATTCCTCACTCTCTCCTCGGCACCTAGGACGGTGACTACAACACACTAGAGACTTGGTAAGCACTTTTTAAGTGAAGAACTAAATCCCTCTAAAATCGGTGTCCCCCAATCATTGCACTGGGGTCTCAGGGCCTTTCCTGAGCATCCTTAACTGGCACAGTTTTTGCACTGGTCACCGCTCTGCCCCTTCTTGAAACTCTCCCTTCATTGCTGTCCTTGACACCTCTCTGTCCTGGGTTCCCTGCATCCTCCTGACAACACCTCTGCCGAGACTGATCATGACCTCTTTTCCTCCATCTTACTCCTTAAGTGGAGGGCGCTGCTCAAGGTTCAGTCCCGTTCTTTCTTCCACAGAACTCTCTGGCACCACCAACTTTTCTAGGGTTATCTACTTAGAGAAAACTCTCATATCTGAATCCCATCATTAACTCTTGCATGACCTCCTTTTTTTTTTTTTTTGCTGTCCTTTCTTTTTTTAATTTTATATATTTATTTTTTAAAATTTAATTTATCAGTGTACGATGTAGTTGATTTTTGTGTCCCTCTACCAGTTCCTCTTTCCCCCTTCCCTCTTCTCCCTCCTCCTTGCATGACCTCTTATCCCACATCTCCAATTACTTCTTGGACACCTGCAAGTTCACTTTGACACTGGGCTTAGTATGACACCATCCCTCCCAATGGACTTTCCTTCTGAATTCTTTGTACTTTGTGTCATAATGTTCAGCCTGATCAAAAACTTACTCTTTTTAACTCATTCTTCCCCTTTGCTTCCTAGAGCTAATAAAAGATCAAGTTCTTTCACTTAAGCAGTGGGGAAGATGAAGGTATTTATGCACTTTCCTCTGCAGCTTACTGAGAACAGTGAGAAGTTCCATATGAAAGAATCTTTTTTTAATTTTTTATATTTTTTTTTTAAAATTTAATTTATCAGTGTACGATGTAGTTGATTTTTGTGTCCCTCTACCAGTTCCTCTTTCCCCCTTCCCTCTTCTCCCTCCTCCTTGCATGACCTCTTATCCCACATCTCCAATTACTTCTTGGACACCTGCAAGTTCACTTTGACACTGGGCTTAGTATGACACCATCCCTCCCAATGGACTTTCCTTCTGAATTCTTTGTACTTTGTGTCATAATGTTCAGCCTGATCAAAAACTTACTCTTTTTAACTCATTCTTCCCCTTTGCTTCCTAGAGCTAATAAAAGATCAAGTTCTTTCACTTATATTCATTCTTTCCCTCTCTGTCCCCATCTCCATGATCTTTATTCAGAAACCTCACACGTGGGAGATTGCAGGAGTCTCCCAACACATGCACGCCACCACCAGATTCATCACCTTAAACCCGAGTTCAGTATGTCACAACCTGCCAAGGAAAACAAAGAACAATAAAGCAAATGTCCTCATGATCCCCTCCCTCTTGGCTACAGAATAACAAATGCATGTTAATCTACTAGATTGAGCATTCAAGACCCTTTAAAAAAGAACTTTTTGTAGTTTTTTTAGGAAAATTTTTTATATAGTGAAATGCATCAGTCTTACATACATCATTTGATTAAGTTTTGACAAAATATGTATACCCATGTAACCAATACACTCATCAAGATATAAAACATTTCTATCATCCTGGAAAGTTCCCTTGAGTCCCATCCAGTCACTCTCTGGCTCCTGATAGGCAGTCACGGTTTAATTCTTATCACATAGGTGACTTTTGCCTGTTTTTGAACGTCATGTAAGTGGAATAACTCAGTATGTACTATCTGTGTCTGTTTACTTCCATTCAACATAATTTTTTTTGAAATTTATTCATATTGTTGTGTTTATCAGTAGTTCATCTTCTAAAATTGCTGAATAGTTCTATATGCACCCGTATGTCAGTTTGTCTGTCCGTTTTCCTGGGGTGGATATTTAGATGGTTTCCAGTTTGAGGCTCATGTGAATGAAGCTCCTGTCACCATCCTTGCGTATCCTCTCTGTATATTTTTGTTTTATTTTGCTTGGGTAAGTGAATGTCGAGGAATGAAATTGCTAAGACCCACGTGCTCACGCTCACCCCTAATGTCCTCAGCTAGTTCATAGGCTTTGAGGATGAGAAGATACCTTATCTCTCTTTGGACTCCCCACAAGGCTTAGCGAAATTTCTTACACATCATAGATACTTGGGAAATATGATTTGATTGAACAATCCAGCAGCACGCAGAAGTCACACTGCCATTCCATTTTATGGACAAAAGCCCCAGGGACTGCTGCATCCTGGAGAGGTCAGTGACCAGCCCCCGAGAGGAGTCCCCATTCTATTGTCCCTCTCCATGTGCTCCTCACATAGGCCCACTTAGTGCTGCCTTCTCACCACACTTACAAGTTGTCACTAATTCTTCATTTCCATAGTGAATTAACAATCTTGTCACATGGAGCATAGTGACCAAGAGCACTGATCCTACAAACTGCCTGTGTGTGAATCTCAGCTCCAAAGCTGATGAATTGATTACTTTTGTCCAAGCTACTTAAATTTCCTGAGTTTAGCTCACTTACCCTTCTGTAAATGAGGGTAGCAATACTCTCATGCTTCGNGCTCAGTGCATTCTCTAACACCCATTGCTCATATTCCTCACTCTCTCCTCGGCACCTAGGATGGTGACTACAACACACTAGAGACTTGGTAAGCACTTTTTAAGTGAAGAACTAAATCCCTCTGAAATCAGTGTCCCCCAATCATTGCACTGGGGTCTCAGGGCCTTTCCTGAGCATCCTTAACTGGCACAGTTTTTGCACTGGTCACCGCTCTGCTCCTTCTTGAAACTCTCCCTTCATTGCGGTCCTTGACACCTCTCTGTCCTGGGTTCTCTGTATCCTCCTGACAACACCTCTGCGGAGACTGATCATGACCTCTTTTCCTCCATCTTACTCCTTAAGTGGAGGGCGCTGCTCAAGGTTCAGTCCCGTTCTTTCTTCCACAGAACTCTCTGGCACCACCAACTTTTCTAGGGTTATCTACTTAGAGAAAACTCTCATATCTGAATCCCATCATTAACTCTTGCATGACCTCCTTTTTTTTTTTTTTTGCTGTCCTTTCTTTTTTTAATTTTATATATTTATTTTTTAAAATTTAATTTATCAGTGTACGATGTAGTTGATTTTTGTGTCCCTCTACCAGTTCCTCTTTCCCCCTTCCCTCTTCTCCCTCCTCCTTGCATGACCTCTTATCCCACATCTCCAATTACTTCTTGGACACCTGCAAGTTCACTTTGACACTGGGCTTAGTATGACACCATCCCTCCCAATGGACTTTCCTTCTGAATTCTTTGTACTTTGTGTCATAATGTTCAGCCTGATCAAAAACTTACTCTTTTTAACTCATTCTTCCCCTTTGCTTCCTAGAAGCAGTGGGGAAGATGAAGGTATTTATGCACTTTCCTCTGCAGCTTACTGAGAACAGTGAGAAGTTCCATATGAAAGAATCTTTTTTTAATTTTTTATATTTTTTTTTTAAAATTTAATTTATCAGTGTACGATGTAGTTGATTTTTGTGTCCCTCTACCAGTTCCTCTTTCCCCCTTCCCTCTTCTCCCTCCTCCTTGCATGACCTCTTATCCCACATCTCCAATTACTTCTTGGACACCTGCAAGTTCACTTTGACACTGGGCTTAGTATGACACCATCCCTCCCAATGGACTTTCCTTCTGAATTCTTTGTACTTTGTGTCATAATGTTCAGCCTGATCAAAAACTTACTCTTTTTAACTCATTCTTCCCCTTTGCTTCCTAGAGCTAATAAAAGATCAAGTTCTTTCACTTATATTCATTCTTTCCCTCTCTGTCCCCATCTCCATGATCTTTATTCAGAAACCTCACACGTGGGAGATTGCAGGAGTCTCCCAACACATGCACGCCACCACCAGATTCATCACCTTAAACCCGAGTTCAGTATGTCACAACCTGCCAAGGAAAACAAAGAACAATAAAGCAAATGTCCTCATGATCCCCTCCCTCTTGGCTACAGAATAACAAATGCATGTTAATCTACTAGATTGAGCATTCAAGACCCTTTAAAAAAGAACTTTTTGTAGTTTTTTTAGGAAAATTTTTTATATAGTGAAATGCATCAGTCTTACATACATCATTTGATTAAGTTTTGACAAAATATGTATACCCATGTAACCAATACACTCATCAAGATATAAAACATTTCTATCATCCTGGAAAGTTCCCTTGAGTCCCATCCAGTCACTCTCTGGCTCCTGATAGGCAGTCACGGTTTAATTCTTATCACATAGGTGACTTTTGCCTGTTTTTGAACGTCATGTAAGTGGAATAACTCAGTATGTACTATCTGTGTCTGTTTACTTCCATTCAACATAATTTTTTTTGAAATTTATTCATATTGTTGTGTTTATCAGTAGTTCATCTTCTAAAATTGCTGAATAGTTCTATATGCACCCGTATGTCAGTTTGTCTGTCCGTTTTCCTGGGGTGGATATTTAGATGGTTTCCAGTTTGAGGCTCATGTGAATGAAGCTCCTGTCACCATCCTTGCGTATCCTCTCTGTATATTTTTGTTTTATTTTGCTTGGGTAAGTGAATGTCGAGGAATGAAATTGCTAAGACCCACGTGCTCACGCTCACCCCTAATGTCCTCAGCTAGTTCATAGGCTTTGAGGATGAGAAGATACCTTATCTCTCTTTGGACTCCCCACAAGGCTTAGCGAAGTTTCTTACACATCCTAGATACTTGGGAAATAGGATTTGATTGAACAATCCAGCGGCACGCAGAAGTCACACTGCCATTCCATTTTATGGACAAAAGCCCCAGGGACTGCTGCATCCTGGAGAGGTCAGTGACCAGCCCCCGAGAGGAGTCCCCATTCTATTGTCCCTCTCCATGTGCTCCTCACATAGACCCACTTAGTGCTGCCTTCTCACCACACTTACAACTTGTCACTAATTCTTCATTTCCATAGTAAATTAACAATCCTGTCACATGGAGCATAGTGACCAAGAGCACTGAGCCTACAAACTGCCTGCGTGTGAATCTCAGCTCCAAAGCTGATGAGTTAATGATTACTTTTGTCCAAGCTACTTAACTTTCCTGAGTTTAGCTCACTTACCCTTCTGTAAATGAGGGTAGCAATACTCTCATGCTTCGTAAGTTTGTTGGGAGCATTACATCATGATCATCACTGACACTGATTGATACTTTCCTTTTTCTAGGCACACTAACTCAATCCTCACAAGAGTCCTATGATGCTACTACTATCTCCATTTTACATAAGGGGAAACTGAGTCACAGAGAGGTTAAATAACATGCTGAATATCCCACTGCCAGTTTATGGTGGGGCCTGACTTCAAATCCAGGCAGTCTGAGTCCAGACTGTCTACACTTAACCCCTACAGTAAACTGCCTCATGCATGTAGAGTGCCGTGCCTAGTGGCTGGTACATGGACATATTTGGTAAACGTTAGCTGCTGTCACCATCATCATCATCATCATCACCACCACTCCTAAGATAAAGCATTTAGGGCTATTCATGACTTCATTTGTCTTACATTTAGGTGGCATGTATATGTTTGATTTGGTAGCATAAGGAATTCTTTGTGATGTCAAGTTTTGAGTTTCTTATGTGATTTAATATTTACGCGGGTGGTAGTGGTGGTAGTGCATACCATCTTTTAGCAAATGTATGTTTGGAAGAGGTTAGGCCATAGTAATTAGTGAACTGGATTAGCTCTTTAGAAAAGCTTTAAGTGTCTGTTAGCATCGGGCTGCTTCAGTTCTGTGGGTAGTGCCTCTAAAAACTTTAAAAACATGTTTCTAGGACTTTCTATTATAAGAATTAATAAAATATGCATATTAATTGGTGGATCAGGGTAGCAGCAGGAGTGATCAGAGCATCCTGAGAATGGTTGTCATAGCATTGCAACTTCCTCTTCACCTGACCATTTACACCACTGTCCGTTCATGCTCCTGTCCCCTAGGTCGCCTGTCCCTAACCAGCCTGTCTCTATCCAGTTTGTCCTTGCTGTTTCGATTCCAGAACTCAGCCCCAACATCCCACAGGAAAGGCCTAGATTTCTGTAGTTCGCGAAGATCAAGCTGACCACTGAGTCCAAAATGGCAGCCACTCTGTTTTTCTTCTTCAGTCACCCTCAGTGACCTGTGGATGCATTCTTCCGCACAGCTCTAGAAGTTTTGAGGACCTCTTTTCCCACTTTTGCTGTCTGTCCTACGATCCTAGGTTCCCTCCTTCCTGGTGCTATGACTGCTTTGCTTCTGCTCAGTGCTGTGTTTTTTCCTCCCTCATCGTTCTTGCTTACACCTACACCACCATTCCCACTTAGGAGCTGCATCTCTCCTAGAAGAGCTTCATTTTTATTTCCTGACCACCAAATGACAGGCGACTTTACAGTTGTCTGATTGCATCAGCTATAAATCATTCTTATTTCCTGACCTCTAAATAATAGGAGAATTTACAGTTGTCTGATTACATCAGCTGTAAACCTGTGTGGGGTAAACAATTAAGTCATTGCTGAGAAAAATATGATTTAAAGATACGGAAAATAACTAAAGATTATTAAATATCCTTCTTCTTATCTCCATTTCCAGTGAGTTCTTCATGCCTGGGCTGGTTGATACACACATCCATGCCCCTCAGTACTACTTTGCTGGAAGTAACGTAGACCTGCCACTTTTGGAGTGGCTCACCAAGTACACATTTCCGACAGAACAAAGATTCCAGAGCATTGACTTTGCTGAAGAAGTGTATACCAGAGTTGTCGTAAGTATCTTGTGTGTGAGTATTGATTGTCGTATCATGTTGGATCATTTATAGAAACATTCATTTCTTGGGACAGATTGAAATTATGAAGCACAGACAGCTAAAGCTAGAACGGACCGTAGAGATTTTAAGTTCTTTTACAGACCAGTGAATTTGTGACCACCTTACTGACACAGCTA
>NW_007728819.1:261589-263261 GCF_000696425.1 Galeopterus variegatus
TTTGCTGAAGAAGTGTATACCAGAGTTGTCGTAAGTATCTTGTGTGTGAGTATTGATTGTCATATCATGTTGGATCATTTATAGAAACATTCATTTCTTGGGACAGATTGAAATTATGAAGCACAGACAGCTAAAGCTAGAACGGACTGTAGAGATTTTAAGTTCTTTTACAGACCAGTGAATTTGTGACCACCTTACTGACACAGCTAGTCAGTGACGAAGAGAGATCGTGAATCCAGGTCCCCGAATCCCCACTCTGGTGGGCTTCACATTACTCTCTGTGTTTTACTTCTTGTGCTTTGCTTTACCAAATTTGGGTTTAATGCATATGTGTTCCCCTACTCTCCTGCCAATCCATAATGCTGTTCTGAGGACCATATGGAATAGCTGTGTGACCTTTGGAAAGTTGTGTGACTCACTTTTCCCATCTGTAAAAAATAGAGATAAGGATAGTAGCTACTTCATAGGATTGTTATGAGAAGTAAGCAAGTTAATATTTGTGAGATTCTGAAAATAGTATCTGGCACATGGTAAGATCTCTATGTGTTTGCTTTTAAAAAAAAATCCCAGGAAATTTAAAATTAAAATTTAAAATTATGGTTAGAAGGATATACTGTTATTTTCCTAGCTTTGCAAGGAGGGAAAATCAGATGGTCCCATATTGCTAGGCACTTGGGAATGTGGCTTGAGCATTAGCACCACCAGTGGGAACTCTGGGGTGAGTTCAGTCATTGGCTGTAGTGTGTGCCAAGTATATATTGAAGGATCTGAAAATGTCCTTCCTTCTCTTTCAAGAAAACCAGTTCCCTTCTTTCTACTCCAACCCTATGCCCAGAACCAGAATCCGATCGGCAACCAGAAATAGTTTCTGCAGTTGAGAAGTTAAACTTCCAGATGCCTTTGTCTCTGACCACTGTCTCCTGTCATTCAGCACTCCTGGTCTGAACACACCTGGATTTTTGTTGGACCCACTGATGATTTTTTTCTCCTAATGTGTTGACTGTGTAGTGTTGACAGTATTACAAGTCTTCCATAGTGACTGACCTAGCCATCCTGCCAGTTTCCCTGGTCTTGCCTTATTCCAGCTTTCAAGAGTAAAAGCAAGTGCTAACATTTATACACTTGTCTTGCTTAATTATAAATGCGTTGTAATTGTGGATCTTACATATTTAGCATGCCTCCACATGACACCAGAAAAACCAAGAAGGACTAAAGCTGTGTGTGAAGTTGTGGGTGCATTGTGTTAATGAGTTGTGTTAACCACACCAAATCTTTATTCTCAAAATTTATTTATCCCTAGCATTGTTCTAAAAAGGGTTTAGTTTAAAATTGCGTGGTATACAACAAAAGAAAATGAGTCATGAAATCACAGCAAACAAAACAAAAGGGGGAGGAAAAAATAAAATAAAACCAAGAATTTAATGTGTACCATGGGCGTTCATGCACCTGTTGGAATTTGCCATATATTTGGCCTTAAATTTCTAGTACCAGATCCAGAGAGGGAAATCAGTTATGAAATTTACACTGTGTATATGATTAAAAGACAGAAATATTTGTTAAAGTAAAGCATATCTATTCCTCATACTGAAACTTAAGAAAATTAATCCCAATGTCCCTTAATGTGGATAGATGCTATGCTGTCAAAATATATATTGTAAAGATATTATAGTAT
>NW_007728819.1:263666-275204 GCF_000696425.1 Galeopterus variegatus
GTCCCTTAATGTGGATAGATGCTATGCTGTCAAAATATATATTGTAAAGATATTATAGTATAAAAAAATCCAGATAGATCAGACTGTTATATTAAGAGAGAGAGAGTATCAGGGATTATATAACCTTCAAGCAATACTCTATAAATATTATTTATTATTTCACAGATTTGTTTAAGTATCTGATGTCAGTGAATACAAAATAGGTTTTATTCCTGACAAGTATTTGCAGTGCATACTTCCTGTGTTTCTGGTTATAAGCAGGCCCACATGCTTTAACTGTTGGATAAGCTGAGGGTATTGTTGACAACTGTTTAAGAAAGTTGAGGTTTGCTAACTGGAACCTGTCCTCAGGCTAAGAGTTTCCTGTGACGATGCAAAGGGGTGTGAAGGAACTACCCATAAATAGAAAAGAGTTTTTTTGTTTTTGATTTGATAAAACAGTTGGAGATCCAGTTCAACAAATTTGTTCCATAGATCATGGCAGTGATAATTTAATCTGCAAATGATTTAAAGTATATAGTGGCAACCATCTCCTAAAATTATTAAGAAAAAAATCCCAGTTGCAAACTGTATGAGAGAGATTGCAGTTTGACATGGGACTGGAAGGAACTGAAAAGACTAGAAAGCTCAAGAATCTGCCCAAATTATAGTTAAGGGCCAAGAGAGTAAGATACTTGGTGAATGTGCCCAGACAAACTAGTTGGAAATATTCTCTTGGGTATTATTCATAGAATGATTATGCTTACTCTATAGGGTTATCAATGATTGAGAGGATGAATAAGGAGGAATCCAATTAATTCCAAAGACATATCAAGTCATTAAGTCCAAGATGAAAAGAGGGTCAGACCACTTCCCCCATCCCTCCACTCCTGCAATTTTCGCTCACCGGAAATGATCTAATGTGGTAAAAGGCCATTGCTACTGGCCTTGAAGCTCATGGTCATTGTAAGTTTGGAATTTACTTTGAGCTCATGAAACTTCATCTCAAAACTCTTTTTGTCAAGAATTGGAGACTGAAGAAAGGCTGGGAAACATAACGAACACTGTTATGCTCTTCCTGATAGATTTCTTTATAAATGGGAGAAATACAAAATAGTCATTAATTGTTCCTCTAAAGCTTGTAAGAAACTAGAGTGGAATAGGGGCCTGGGCAGCCCAAACATAGAATGCATGAAGAAGGAAAGTATCTATCTAGTAAAATATTTAAGCCAAGTGCTCTTCTTGTTTTTTCAAATTACTTAAGTGTCCAATGTGTAGCTGGTTTACTAAGTGGGCTGAGCTCAGTGGGAACAAACAGGAATAGCTTCTATGTTTCCTTCCTCCCTGTGTGGGCTCTCCCTGTCCTGTCCCCTGACTATAATTTGGGCAGATTCCTGAACTTTCTAGTCTTTTTAGTTCATTCTAGATGTTAGAAGAAAACTTTTAGACAAATTGAATTTAATGGAGTTTAATTGAGCAATGAACGATCCTCAGAACCAGAAGAGGATCAGAGAACTCCGTTCCACAAAAGTGGACAGGGAGCATTCCTGGATAGAGAAGGGAAGTGAGGTACAGAGACAGCTCAGTTGGTTACAGCTTGGAGTTGGCCTTTTTTGAGCATGGTCTGATCATTGGCCACCTGGGATTGGCTGCAGCCCAGCTGCTGCGATTGGCTGAGCCTCGGCTATTTGCTACAGGAGTGTACTCCTACACTGGGCTTTCCATTTCTTTCCTTGCCAAGTGAGGTTGTAGTTCCTTATGGAGGGACTCCAGGTAGGAGGCATCCTCAGGCCAAATTTGGTTTAACATGGTCCAATTTGAAACTACAGTTTCTCATCCAGTTAAAACTTCTGTTCCCATCATGCACACACACATCCTGGCTCACCTTGACCTGGAGAGAGTGGCTTACTATCCAGCATCTGTGTAGGGCATCCATTGCCTTCATTGCTAAATAGGCTCAATTTTCTGTTTTGATTTTGTCTTCAAGCCAAGATTTTAGAAAGGTGCTTAAAATATTTATAATTTAGAAAAACTTAGATTACTCTTCTGTTTTAATTTTGAGTTTTGTTTTATTCTGGTTAGTGAATATAATTTGTCATTTCTTTTCCCCCTTGGGAATAGTTAAGGTTTATTTTGTGCCTAATAAAAGGTTAATTTTTTATGATTGTTCTGCTCATTTTTTAGAAGGTTGTGTTGAGGGCCGAGCCCATGGCGCACTCGGGAGGGTGCGGCGCTGGGAGCACAGTAGCGCTCCCGCCACGGGTTTGGATCCTATATAGGGATGGCCGGTGCGCTCACTGGCTGAGGCCGGTCTCAAAAAAAAAGAACAAAAAAATAAATAAATAAATAAATAAAAGGTTGTGTTGATGTGACACTTTTTATATCTCTGTGAGATTAAGTTGTTAAAAGTGTTAAACAAGTCTTCTACAGTTTTACTCTGTACTTTCCCGTATAACAAGACAAGAACCCAAGAACCTTTACATACTCTGCCCTGCATTTATCGCTACCCACTTTGCCATGTCCTATGTCATGTCATCTGAGATTTTAGTTCCAGTTTAGTTTTTCTGTCTACACTTAGTTTAAAATGTCTACATTTAATTTAAAATACATTTTAACTTTTAAATTTAATTTTTAAAATTTATTTTAATTTAATTTCAGTTTATTTGTTAACATCTGTCCTTAACAATGAGCTTTACTCTTCTTTTTGGTACTTGGAACCCTGTCTTCCTTTTGGATTCATTTTTCATTTTCTTGGGATACTGCGGCCATTGATAATCCTTTCTTTTTTTTTTTTCTGTTAAATTTTTATTTTGTCAATATACAATGTATTAGATTATTATGGCCCATCACCGACACCTCCCTCCCTCCTCCCTCTCTCCCCTCCCACCCAAGAATGTCCTTTCCATTTGCTTGTTGTAACAACTTCACAAAAGTATAGTTGCTATATCTTCTCCCCCCCTCCGGTTTTTTTGTGAGTGTGTATGTGGGTGAATTAATTTGTTTATTTTTAGCTCCCACCAATGAGTGAGAACATGTGGAATTTCTTTTTCACAGGTTAAACAAGAAGAATTTCCTGGGATTAACAAGGTTAAAATTGTTTGGAGAGAAGAATTTATTAAACATTAAAACAAATAATTAAAGTATAAATAAATGAGTACTTGTATGTGTACTAGCTGAGAAAAGAGTTGTTAGGGAAATTTTGCATTTGAAGTCACAAGTTCAGCACTTCAGAATGAACAGTTATCTAATTTGTTCTTCTCGCCTGTATATAGATACTTTGGTGAAAAAGTTAGAGATGCCTCAACTTCAGGGTGAAGCCTCCATACTTCTTAGCATAGTGTAATAGGCTCTTTGCAATTCAACCCAAATCTTATGACAGAAGATGCCCCCAAGCAGCCACAGTCTCATAGCCTACTAGCTAAGCCATCCAGCAGAAAAAGAACACCTTTTCCCAGTGGTTTTAACAAATGTTCCAGGGTTGATGTGAATTGACATTAATTAGGTCATGTGCATATCCCAAAACAAATTATTGTAATTAGGAATTTGAGGAGTAGGTCATCAGTTCCAACTGAACCTCAAGAGCTGAGAGTGCATGGCAGGGGATAGGGTGCTCCTTAAAAAAATCAGAGCTTCGCCAGCATTTATCGTTCAAAGTCTTTTGGATTTTAGCCATCCTCACTGGGGTGAGATGGTATCTCAGTGTGGTTTTGATTTGCATTTCCTGGATGCTGAGTGATGTTGAGCATTTTTTCATATGACTGTTGGCCTTTTGTATATCTTCTTTAGAGAAATGCCTGCTTAGCTCTTTTGCCCATTTTTTGATTGGGTTGCTTGTTTTTTTCTTGTAAAGTTGTTTGAGTTCTTTATATATTCTGGATATTAGTCCTTTGTCGGATGTGTATTTTGCAAATATTTTCTCCCACTCTGTTTGTTGTCTTTTAGCTCTGTTAATTGTTTCTTTTGCTGTGCAGAAGCTTTTTAGTTTGATATAGTCCCATTTGTTTATTTTTCCTTTGGTTGCCCGTGCTTTTGGGGTTGTATTCATGAAGTCTGTGTCCAGCCCTATTTGCTGAAGTGTTTCTCCTATGTTTTCTTTAATAAGTTTTATTGTTTCAGAGTGTATATTTAAATCTTTAATCCATTTTGAGTTGATTTTAGTATATGGTGAGAGGTATGGGTCTAGTTTCATTCTCCTGCATATGGATATCCAGTTCTCCCAGCACCATTTGCTGAAGAGGCAGTCCCGACCCCAGTGAATAGGCTTGGTGCCTTTGTCAAAGATCAGATGGCCGTAAGTGTGTGGGTTGATTTCTGGATTCTCTATGATAATCCTTTCTAATAAGGTGGGTGATAAACACTTCAAATCCTTGAATTACCAAAAGTGGTTTTACTTTGTTCCTACTCATGAATGGGTGCATTAGTTGTAGAGAGATTTCTATTTGAAATTATTTGCCTACCAACATCCAGTGTGCTGATGTCAATCTGATCCCTTTCTAACTAGTTTGCTGGCCTTCAAAACTTTTTCTTCATGCTTGATGTTCTGAAATTTCAGCTGAAGTTCTTTTTTTAATTCATTCTCTTGAATACTTAGTTCTTTCAATATGAGAACCCCTGTCTTTCTTTGGTTCTGGGAAATTTATTTCTCTCTTGGTCTCTCTCTCTCTTTCTCTCTGTCTCTGTCTTTCTCTGTCTCTGTTTCTCTCTCTCTCTTCTCTTTTTTTTTTATTCTAGTAATTCTTCCTCAGATGTTCATCCAACAAATATTTACTGAGACACACTAGGATCCAGGTGCTTTTCTAGTTGCTGGAGATTGAATCTGGTGCCTCTGTCATGATATAAGCCTTCTACCTGGATTTGTGATTCCGATGGAGAGCTCGTCCTTGTCTGTAGCTGATAGGTTCTAAACATCCTTTATTGGCAGCCAGATATATTTTATTTCATGTGCAAAGTGCCTTAAAATTTGGAAAGATTGACATAACATCCAGGTTCCCAGATTCTCTGGACCTTTGCGACTAACAGACATCACTGGACTCTGATCTGCTTTTCCTTTTTTTTTTCCCAATGGTTGGCCAATTAGGAGCTGCTGCCTAAGGCAGGCCATGTTCTTCTGTATTATTTAACTCCACGCTATTTCACTCCTACTCCCATTTGAGTTTCTGACCTCTGATCTAGTCAAGAAAGCCCTCTTACTTCACAAAGGAGGAAACTGATGTTGAGAAAGTAAAGCAACTTTCTCAAGGTCAAATAGCTAAAAATAGACAAAAAGCAAGCAAGAGACTGAATCTGGAGGGTTTTCCTTTGCACTTAAAAAGCTTCTGCCAAACACAGACCCCAAGGGATTCCAGCCCAATCCTTTTCCCAAGTGCCAAGGTCAGGTAGTATCAGTTCCATTTCCTTTCTTCCCACCTCCTTCCATTCTCGTTTCATTCTGGGCAGGATTCTCTCTGCATTACTGTAATCTGGGCATTCTCTTTGCCTCTGTCCTGTGTCTAATCCCCATTCCCAGGAACCAGGGATTCTTGTTCTTTGTATCTTTCTCTTGTTTTGCTAAAACACATGTTCCAGGAGCTTCCTAAGAAAGAGTTAATGGGGAGTAAAATTTTCAAGACTTTGAGTATCTATTCATATCTCTATTCTGCCTTCACAGTTGATTGATAATTCACTGGAGTACACAATTCTATATTTTCCCCTGAAATCCACTTTTACTCATGTAGAAAAAAATTCCCAAAGAATAGAGAAAGTCGCCCTCCCTCTGCAGAGCCCCAGGGTGGGCACGCGGATAAAGATGGCGAAATGGGGGTAGCTGGCGCTGAACCTAGAGTGATGGGCTGGCAGGTGGGGCCGTTGTCGGATCGCCTTGACGTGGTGCCGGGCTGTTCTCGGCCATTTGACCTGGCTACCCCGGGCCAGCGCCTAGCAGGTCAGACCACCGACTCCGCGGGTCGCCGAGGGCCCAAGGGCCCCGCCGTGAGCCGAAGGCAATGGACGAACAGAGCGTGTTTTATTTGTATGGAGAAATTGCGGGATGCACGCCTGTGTCCTCATTGTTCCAAGCTTTGTTGTTTCAGCTGTATTCGGTGCTGGCTGACAGAGCAGAGAGCTCAGTGTCCTCACTGCCATGCTCCGCTCCAGCTATGAGAACTAGTAAACTGTCGTTGGGCAGAAGAAGTAACACAGCAGCTTGATACTCTTCAACTCTGCAGTCTCACCAAACATGAAGAAAATGAAAAGGACAGATGTGAAAATCACCATGAAAAACTCAGTGTATTTTGCTGGACTTGTAAGAAGTGTATCTGCCATCAGTGTGCACTTTGGGGAGGAATGCATGGTGGATTATTAAGGTACCTATGCCCTTCCGTAAATATTAATGTTTATAAGTCAGAAGTTGTTGAATCATAGCATTTCAAGGTTCTAAAAATTAGTATTTTGCAGAAAACTTGCATTCTATAAAACGAACTGTGATGTACATTCTAGAAACTAAATTTTATAAATTGTGGATCGAAAAATTGTGTTTCATTTCCATTCACTGAAACTAGTAGGTACATTATCATTGCATATGTAGATAGAATGATTTAGGATTTGGGAGATTGCCAGGTTTTGTCCCAGCTAGACAACCAAGTAAGAATTTAAGAAGTGGTTGTTATTTTTACGTAAGATAGGGAGGCAAAGACAAGGGAAGGTTTTTTTAGCAGTAATTGTTGGGAGACTTCAGTTTTATGTTCAGATGAAGGAGCCAGTGCGGAGAGAGAGTGAAGATGAGGTTAAGCACGTTTATAAACTACAGAGATAATAGCAGTTGGAATGGAGCACTCAGATGATAGACTGAGTAAAAGAAAGGGTGGAGTTCGTAGGTAAGCAGAAGACATCTCTAACCCAAGAAACAGAGCTGTTGGAATCCTTACTTAGGAGGTGGAGCACCAGTTGTGGTCTTGTAGTAAGAGTGAGTTGATATCTATGAGCTCAGAAATCCTCATGATGTTTCACAAGTTCATCGAAAGCCGATGGCATCCTTTGTTACCACTCCTGTTCCACCAGACTTTACCAGTGAATTAGTACCATCTTACGATTCAGCTACGTTTGTTTTAGAGAATTTCAGCACTTTGCACCAGAGAGCAGATCCTGTTTACAGTCCACCTCTTCAAGTTTCAGGCCTTTGCTGGAGGTTAAAAGTTTACCCAGATGGAAATGGAGTTGTTCGTGGTTACTATTTATCTGTGTTTTTGGAACTCTAAGCTGGCTTGCCTGAAACTTCCAAATATGAATATCGTGTAGAGATGGTTCACCAATCCTGCAATGATCCTACCAAAAATATCATTCGAGAATTTGCATCTGATTTTGAAGTTGGAGAATGCTGGGGCTATAATAGATTTTTCCGTTTGGACTTACTTGCTAATGAAGGATACTTGAATCGACAAAATGATACAGTTATTTTAAGGTTTCAGGTACGTTCACCAACTTTCTTTCAAAAATGCTGGGACCAGCACTGGTATATTACCCAGTTGGAAGCTACACAGACTAGTTATATCCAACAAATAAACAACCTTAAAGAGAGGCTTGCCATTGAGCTGTCTCGATCTCAGAAATCAAGAGATTTGTCACCACCAGCTAATCATCTCAGCCCCCAGAATGACGATGCTCCTGAGACACGAGCTAAGAAGTCTGGGTCATGCTCGGACATGCTTCTTGAGAGTGGTCCTACTATACTTTCTGTAAGAGAGGCCAAAGAGGATGAAGAAGATGAGGAGAAGATTCAGAATGAAGATTATCATCATGAGCTTTCAGATGGAGATCTGGATCTGGATTTTGTTGGTGAAGATGAAGTAAATCACCTCGGTGGCAGCAGTTCCTCTGCTAGTTCCACAGCAACAAGTAATACAGAAGAGAATGACATTGATGAAGAAACTATGTCTGGAGAAAATGATGTGGAATATAACAACGTGGAATTGGAGGAGGGAGAACTGATGGAAGATGCAGCTGCTGCGGGACCTCCAGGTAGTAGCCATGGCTATGTGGGCGCCAGTAGCAAAATGTCAAGAAGAGCACATTTATGCTATATTTAGCAGTTTTTTTCTTGATAAAGGAGTATCTTATATAACTAAAGGGACTTGAAGGAAAGACCAATAGACAGCGTTTCCTCCCTCATGTTTGTGTTCTGAGTCAAGAGGTTTTATTTTTCCTTTAACTTTAAATTTTAATTTTGAAATTATTCCATACTTAAGAATAATTGCAAAAACATTACAGGCTGAGCAGCCCTAATCCCAAAATCCAAAATGCTCCAAAATCCGAAACTTTGAGCACTGATGTGATGCTCAAAGGAAATGCTCATTGGGATATCTGTGCAAATATTCCAAAATCTGAAAAAATTCGAAATCAGAAATATTTCTGGTTCCGCGCATTTCGGATAAGAGATATTCAACCTGTACAAAGAATTTCTTTATTCATTTCACACAGATTCATTCCCTAGATGTTAATATTCTGTTTTGTTACATTTCTTTTTTTTCTTTGTATATAATTTTGAGATATTTGAGGTTAAGTGAATACCCTTCTTGTTGTGTATTTTTAAAAACAAGGATGTTTCTTACATAACAGTAGTACAGTTATCAAAATCAGGAAATTAACATTGATGTAATACTATAAGCTTTTAAAAATTTTGCCAGTGATATCCTTCATCTGGTTCAGGATCTAATCCAGGATCACATGTTGCATTTAGTTGTTAAATCTCTTTAGTCTGCTTCAATCTGGGCCACTTTTTTTTATTTGTTTTTCGTAACTGACACTTATGAGAAATACAGTATAGCTGTTTTGTAGAAAGTCCCTCATAATCACTCCCTGGATTAGTCTGATGTTTCCTAATGATTAAATTGAGGTCATGCACCTTTGGTAGGAATACTACAGAAGCGATAATGTATTGTTTTCAGTACATCATATGGGGGTGAAGGGGATCACATGGCGTCAGTCTGTCCTGTTGCTGGTGATTAATCTTTATCAATTGGTTGAAGTGCCAGGTTACTCCACTCTATATTACTACTTTTCTCTTTGTAATTAAGAAGTATCTCCTGGGGATGTATTTTGAGGTTGTAAATATGCTATTTCTCATCCTACTTTTTTGCCCATTCGTTTACCATCCCCCGATGATTCTTACTTGGAAAAGGTTACTGTCTTGATTGCCAAATGACTTTCTAATTCCATTATTCCTTCTTCCTTTAACAGTTGGGGTTCTTTAAAGAAGAGCTTTCCCCTCTGCCCCATTAGTTGATTAACTGTTATTTAATCTATTAATAAGAACTCATGGATTCTTATATATTAAATTGTTTAATCCATTATTATCATTATTCATTTTATTGCTCAGATTATCCCAGACTGGGCCAGTGGGAACCTGTGACAGCTAACTCCTGTGTTCTTTTGGCATGTCCCCATCATTTAGTTTTAACTAGAACACATTCATTGAACAGGCCTTTCCTTCCTTCTCTCTCCTCTTCCTCCACCTTCTACCTCCTTGGTCTTTCTAATAGTACTGTATATTTTCTTCCTGCTGTTTATTTTTTTATTTTTATTTTGAGGTAATTGTAGATTCACATGCACTTGTAGGAAATAATACAGAGATCCCAACCCTTTACATAGTTTTCCCCGGTGGTAACATCTCATAAGATTATAATCAGGATATTGACATTGATATAGTCAGAGTGTAAGGGCTGGCCAGTTAGCTCAGTTGGTTACAGTGTAGTGTTATAACACCAAGGGCAAGGGTTTGGATCCCTGTAATGGCCAGCTGCCAAAAAATAAATAAAGATATATAACACTTCTGTCACCATAAGGATCCCTTATGTTGCCCTTTGTAGCCACACCCACTGCCTTGTGTTGAATGCCCCCCCAAAACTTAATCTCTACTGTAACTGTTGAGGGTGAGAAATCCTATTATGGTAATTGAAAGGTGGGGCCTTGAAGAGGTGATTAGATTGTAGGACTGTGCTGTAGTGAATGGGTTAATAACGGTGGTCATAGACGTGGTTTGGAGGGCTTTAAATAAAAAGAGGAGGTTAGTCTCTGCTCTCTCTGCTCCACCATTTCACAATGTGATACCCTGCTGTCACGGCAACAAGTAATACAGAAGAGAATGACAGTGATGAAGAAACTATGTCTGGAGAAAATGATGTGGAATATAACAACATGGAATTGGAGGAGGGAGAACTGATGGAAGATGCAGCTGCTGCGGGACCTCCAGCCATAAATAAGAAGAGTAATTCACCGAAGCCAGCTCGGTCCAGTATAGCAGGCAGTCTATCACTTCGAAGAGCAGTGGACTCTGGGGAGAACAGTCGTTCAAAAGGAGATTGTCAGACCCTGTCTGAAGGCTCCCCAGGAAGCTCTCACTCTGGGAGTAGGCATAGTTCTCCCCGAGCCTTGACACATGGGACTATTGGTGATATTCTGCCAAAAACTGAAGACTGACAGTGTAAAGCTTTGGATTCAGATGCCGTTGTGGTTGCAGTTTTCAGTGGCTTACCTACTGTTGAGAAATGTTGTGGTTGCAGTTTTCAGTGGCTTACCTACTGTTGGGAATAGGAGGAAGATGGTCACCTTGGGGTCTAATGCTAAAGGAGGCCACCTAGAAGGAATGCAGGTGACTGATTTGGAAAATAATTCTGAAACTGGGGAGTTACAACCTGTACTGCCTGAAGGAGCTTCAGCTGCTCCTAGGAAGGAATGAGTAGCGACAGTGACATTGAATGTGACACTGAGAATGAGGAGCAGAAAGAGCACACCTGTGTGGGTGGATTTCACGACTCTTTCTTGGCACAGCCCCCAGATGTAGGTGCAAACCGTGGTGTCATTTTACGCAGAGTAATAAAAACGTCGCTGCTGCTGCTTTTTCCTCTGCTGCTGCTGCTTGTTACTCTGCTCTGCTGCTTTCGCTGCTTCTGCTTCTTTTTCTTTAAATTGTCATTTGTGAGACAACATTCTTTGGTAAACCATGTGGTGAGTACAGAATAAATTTGGTAGGTAATGTTTGCCTTGGGTAGATACCTAATGAGTGTTACTTATTGGGCGGAGAAGGGTTTACAACCTGCTTCTGTGCAGCCTGTGACCTGCAAAAGACATTTACATCCCAAAGAGTTGTAAAAAACACACCAAAAAAGTTAATTTTCCACAGAGACCATTTGTTACTTGCAGTGCCGCAATGCTTACTATCTGCTCCTTTATAGAATATATTTGCCAACTCCTGGGGAGGTTTCAGATGTTTGTTTTGTTTTGTTCTTTTCAGAGATTTTTCTAGCCTACTATAAGATAACTTTTTAAAAATAACTTTTTCTGATTTCTTAGTAGTGTATGCAGATTATGGAATCATTAATTTTTATTCCCTCTTCCTCCAAAAAAATTCTTAAAAATGGGCCGGCCCGGTGGCGCACTGCTACAGTGCGCCGCTTGGGAGTGTGGCGGCGCTCCCGCCGAGGGTTTAGATCCCACATACAGACCGGTTCCCGCTCACTGGCTGAGCGAGGTGCGAGTGCGACACTGAGGGTTGCGATCCCGTTGCCGGTCCCGGTCCAGTACGGGCGC
>NW_007728819.1:276204-277666 GCF_000696425.1 Galeopterus variegatus
ACCGGCCATCCCTATATAGGATCCGAACCCGTGGCCTTGGTGTTATCCGCACCGCACTCTCCCGAGTGAAAATGGTTTTCCAGAATGGCCATACTGTTTTACATTTTCCCCAGCAGTGTATGATGAGTGATCCGGTTTCTCTGCATCCTTACCAGCGTTTAGCAAGTTTCTCTGCATCCGTACCAGCGTTTAGCACTGTCACTAGTTTTTAGGTGTGTAGTGATCTTTTACTGTGGTTTTAATTTGCATTCCCTTAATGATGTTAAACATCTTTTCATCTGCTTAATTTATCATCTGTATATCTTTGTTTGTGAAATGTCTCTTCATGTTTTCTGCTTATTTTCTGATTGAATTGTTTTTGTTCATTANTCTGTTTTTACTTGGATTTGTTTACCTAAAAGAGATTGTATTTTATAAATAGTTTTGGGGCCGGCTGAATGTCACCCTGGGGGACGGGTGCGCCACGGGGCGGCAGGTGCCGGGGCGGCAGGTGCCAGGGCGGCAGGTGCCAGGGCGAAGGGACACGCTCTCGGGGCCACGCACCGCCCATCCCCCGGCCCCAAGAGCTGGGACCTAGCACACGGCAGTGACAATGACCTGTGGCTTCTAGAACCCCAGCGGGTGCGGGCTTGGGCTCCTTGGAAACGGTCGTCAGTGCAGTGGTGGTCACGGCTTCTGCAGCACCTGATTCAGGCAGAGAGAGCAGGGCACGGCTGGGCCGGGAGTCAGCCTCAGCGTGAGGGGCTCCGGGGGTCCGCCGTGCCTGGAGTGTGGCCCGGTGCCTTGGGAGCGGCCCCCTTGCCCTCGCCCCGTCTGTGTGTTGGCGACACTTAATCGCCTCTCATCGACTCACCTATCACTTTTGCTTCCCTCCTACCCGTCCCGGCTGTCCGGACCTGCTTGCTCTATTTCCATTGTGGGATTTTATTTGGGGCTGTAAACTTAGGTAAGTTAGGGTGACTGACCAACCATTGGAGAACACNTAGTATAAGCAAAAAGTTTAAATACTAATTATAAGTGGTTCAAAATGGAAGGGAAAAAAAACGTATTAGGTGAACGTTTCCCCGTCCTTATCTTCCATCTGCCCTGTTTTTCAACCTCCTGCCTTCACATATTCCTGCTGTTCTTAGTTTTTTATGTATGTCGTGTCTCAGTTTTTATGTATATTTAGGCAACTGTGACTATATAGCTTTTTTAAGACAAAAGGTCTATCTTGTTTTCTCAGTCAATAATATCTTTCCATATTAGTGAGAACATATTATTTAGAACTTCTACTTAAATTTATTTTTAATTGAAATTTTATTGAAATAATTATGGATTTACATGCAGTTGTGAGAAATAATACAGACATCCCACGTACCTTACCCTCTTTCCCCTAATAATATTTTGCAAAACCGTAGCACAATATCACAACCAGGACATTGACATTGATATAATCCCCAATTTCATGGCCTTTCGCTGT
>NW_007728820.1:0-5785 GCF_000696425.1 Galeopterus variegatus
AATCCCACATATTCTGATTCAGGAGGAGACCTGAACACAAACCGGGACCCAATCATAAGAACCTTGACCAAATGTTTGTTATGATTGCCTGGAAAAAGGTTGGGAAACCAGTTTGTTTACATGAATATGAGATTGCTCAGGGGGTCTAAGGTTAGATACACTGACAAATCCTATCCAAAGTACTAACTCAGGGAAATCCACATTCACAATTCAAGGTAATATGTTGGGACATGGTATCTCAAATCCGGGTCAGCTATCCAAATTGCAATTACAGAACTTCTCAAGTCTGCCTTAAGTAGCCCCGAAAGCCAGCCCACCGCTATAGGACCACATACTGACCCTTTCTGGGGCTTCTTCCCCACAGAATGGGTCTGCTCTTACCCCTGGTTCTCTGTGCCCTGGCTGCATGTTGTGGGGCAGTGTCTCTGCCTCAGCAGTACCCCAACCCCTCACCTCTGCTCTCCCGGGGTTGTAACAACTCCGATGTGCTGGCAGTCGCAGGCTTTGCCCTGCAGGACATCAACAATGACCGAAAGGATGGCTATGTGCTGAGCCTCGACCGAGTGAACGATGTCCGGGAACACAGACAGGCAAGTGATGTTTCCCCCCTCTGGGGCAGGCGTTTGGACAAGCGTCAGAGACTTGCTGGGGATGGGAACCCAGAGATACATGTTGGCAGGTGCTTTCCAAATTGGAAACCCTCTTGAGAATGCTTCGCTTTTCTCTGCCAGGCTGTGCTGTAATGCTCTCATCGTTATTGGGAACAAGTGCTAACGGGGATCCTACTCAGACACTTGTCTAGGGTTCAGCAGTTTACATGGCATCTTCACAAACATCCTTTGACTCTCTCATAAAGCAGGGGCTTTTTGTCCACTCTTTGTGGGTTTCTGCTTCCTGTGGGATGCATTTTTCCACCCCTCCCCACAGGATGGCCTGGGCTAGGGATCCTACTCAGACACTTGTCTAGGGTTCAGCAGTTTACACGGCATCTTCACAAACATCCTTTGACTCTCTCATAAAGCAGGGGCTTTTTGTCCAGTCTGTGGGTTTCTGCTTCCTGTGGGATGCATTTTTCCACCCCTCCCCACAGGATGGCCTGGGCTCTCTGTTCTACCTCACGCTGGACGTGTTGGAGACTGACTGCCATGTGCTCAGCAGGAAGGCGTGGAAGGACTGTAGGGTGAGGAGCCTTCATCAGTCGGTAAGTGCTTGTTTTCAGGGGCTCTAGGGAAAGAAACGAAATGCCGTCTTTCTACAGGATAAGGATTGCTCAACATGTGCCATCTTTTAAATGTCCCTCTTTATAATCTCCTAGGCAGGGTGCCCATGTGTTTATTCTACTGCTGTAGACAGAACAAAGTAAACTAATCAGAGGGTTTCTGAGAAGTCCCACTGGGGTCATGCAGACCAGAACTGAAAAGTTGCCCCAAAATTATTTTCTACCTTCACGACACTCCAGAAGGCTCTGAGTCAGTACTTGAATTGTGGAAGAAAAAAAAAAAGACCCGAGGCGAAGATTCTGGATGTGGGGTAAAGGTAGACTGCAGAAGCCATGGAAGGAGAGCTTTCTTTAATTTGTTTTATTTTGCTTTCCTCTGTTTTAAGGAACACTGATATGAGGTTTGAGGCAAGGGGAAGGAATGGCTTAGAGTGTGGGAGCCTTAGGGGTGACATGGAAGAATTTCCCAGAATCATAGAACATAAAAGGCCTCAGAAATTATCCTTTCAAAGATAACCATAGAAGAGACTTGAAAATAATACAGTCAATTTTCATTTTGATCTCAGTTATCCTGGGATTATTTCCATTAACTTATGTGAACTTTTTAACATGAGTGCAGGACAGTGATGTAAGTGTTTATAAGTGAACTTTTTTTTTGGTGGCTGGCTGATATGGGGATCCAAACCCTTGACCTTGGTGTTGTAACATGGTCCTCTAACCGACTGGCCAGCCATAAGTAAACTTTTTGATCAAGATATCTTTCCTAATTATTTAACCAAATTTGTAAAATTGCACTTACCTGATTTTAAAAAGTAAATACTCTTTACCCTGTTGTAAATTATATTTGTAAAGGTGACACTAATTGCTATAACCAACACACTAAAAAATGTATACTGACTCTAACATGATAGAAGTTTATCACGTAAAGATCAGGAGGGAATATCTCTCCAGGAGTGATATGGAGACCCAGGTTCATTCCATGCTGTGGCTCTAGACTCAGCCACCTTTGCCTCGTGGCTTCCGTGGTCACCATGCTCATCTGCACCAATCTATGGAAAGAGGAAGAGCTGGGCCCAGAAGCAATTACACATGACTTCTGCTCACCTCCACGTGGTTAGAACTCGGTTATACACAGTCACTCCTAACTGTGAGGGAAGTGGGAAGCAGAGCTAACTGTGTTCCAGGAGATTTGTTTAACTGCTGCAGTTCCTCCCACCTAAAACCACAGAATTTGATGTTAAGTTTCTCATTACTTTAAAATAAAATCTCCAAATTCCATTTTTGGGGTTATTTTAAAAACTCGTAGTTCCATTCACCATGTTATATAACGTTATTTTGTTGGTTTCAGGTTTATGGTCAATGCAAAGCAATGTTTTACATTAACAAGCCAGGAAGAGTTCTCTATTTACCTGCTTTTAACTGTACTCTTCGCCCAGGTAAGAGATCACTAGGATTTTGTTAATTTTAATTAAAGATGAAAAAGAGTATTTAACCAGGACTGTGCCAAGAGTGTGTAGGGTTGGGTTCTCCTATCCTTTCTTCATATTTATTCCAAAATAAGTTGCTTAATATTTCCAGTACCTCCCTCCCTGCAGAAATTCATTCTATACTGCTATTCTCGCAGTTAATCTAATCTTACTAAATTACCTTTAATAGCTCTCCAATGTGTCTTGGATCAAATCCTAAATTTTCAGTCTGACATAAATGGCACAATCTCTGTGACTTGTCCACAGGCTCTCTTTTCAGCTGTCTGTGCCATTATTTTCCTGACTATAACAACTCTGCACTCCCTTCACCCGGATGCCTCACTATTTTCTTTTGAGGGGCAGCTGACCATCTCACTGTTTTCTGAAAAGACACTGCACTTTCCAATCTCTGCTTGTTGCTTGTGCCTCTCCCTCTGCTGAGCATGTCCTTTCCTTATGACATCTGCACTTGGAACTTATATCCTTTCTTTAAGAACAACTGCTAATGGTGCCTCCTCCACAGTATTCTCTATTCCAGAAAGGAACAGTGCTCTCTGGTTCTACGTTTCTATAAAACTTTGGCTAAACCACTCGTGGAGCACAGACCACACACTGCCTTGATTTGGAGTCTTATGTTGTAGAATAGTTTATCCCTCTGTCTCCCTGCTACATACTCCCCTAGTTTCTATCAAGTGTAAGGAGTCATTAATGCTAAATAAATGAATAACTGGACTAAAAATGAGGCTGAAACTAATGACATTTGAAGTAGGTATATGCATTCATTTATTCTGGGTTCTCCTTTTTTCAAAAAAAGTCTTTGGAAAGAAAGCATCCACGGCATGAGAAAATAGGATTATGGCTACTTGTCAAACTACCACATGCATGTCATTCCCCTGGTGGATCTTGCCAAAGTGCAGATTCTGATTCCATAGGTCTGGGATAAAGCCTGATATTCTGCATTTCTAACAAGCTGCAGGTGATAATATTGCTGCTGGTTCCTTTGAGTAATGAGGCAGCAGAGCAAGCATTTTATTAGCCACAGCTCAAGGTTTCTGGTTGTGAAGACAAGACTCACCTAAAATAATTAGAGATAATCCATGGTCTCAGAACTTGGATGGAAGTCATAGGCATCGCATCTGTGGGAAGTGAGGAAGTGATGTGGAGATGACGCACGAGTGACAAGCTGTGGATGTAAATCTCCCTCAGCCTCCAAACCCAAATAAACACACAGTTAATCAAAACAATGTGTGCTGCAAAAAACAACTTTCCTAGCCTGACTTTCACACTAGGTTTGCTACCCCCAGCTCCTCCCAAACGAATTCTGGCTGTAGTATTAGCATCATTCTATCGAGTGTCACAGTGACTTGGCCAATTTTGTTTTCTGGCTCACTTGCATTTTCTAAACAAAGAGGGTGTGCTCCCACCTTCCATTGTGTCAGTCACTTACCCGTTCATGCTACAAGCATTTAGTAAGCACTTACTGGGTGTTAGAGATGATGTCAGGTGTTAGGGACTGAAAGGTGAGTGAGACATGGCAGTAATGAAATCCCAGCATTTTAAGGCACTCAATCTACTTTACAGAGGCAACGACGAGAAAAGATATTGAACTAGTTGAGGGGGAAAAGTCTTACATTGATATATTATGTGACGTCAAACAAAATTCTTAGAGTAGGGCTGGCCAGTTAGCTCAGTTAGTAAGAGCATGGCCTTGGAACACCAAGGTCGAGGGTTCGGATCCCTGTATTGGCCAGCTGCCTAGCCACCCCCCACCCGACCCTGCAAAAAAAAATTCCTAGAGTAAATAAATTTGTGTGAGGTAAAAGCTTTTTTTCAAATTATGAAAGTAATATATGCTCATCACAGAAAACTCATTGCTGACACTTAATTCCTTCCTAGAAAATGTCTTCCTCACCTATTCTTGCCAACACTGAGTATTATCTTTTTTTTTTCAATCTTTGCCACTGTTATGGTCATATAATTTACAGGATTAAAAATAAATAATACAGAAAACTCATTGCTGACACTTAATTCCTTCCTAGAAAATGTCTTCCTCACCTATTCTTGCCAACACTGAGTATTATCTTTTTTTTTTTCAATCTTTGCCACTGTTATGGTCATATAATTTACAGGATTAAAAATAAATAATATTTTTTTGGCCTTCTGCTTAGCTCACTTGGTTAGAGCATGGTGCCGATAACACCAAGATCAAAAGTTCAGTAACCTGTACTGGCCAGCTGCAAAAAAAAAAAAAAATCAATATTTTTTAACTGCTGTCATTGGCATCAACAGTTTCCCGAAGAAAAATTCACCGTATGTGCCCTGACTGCCCCAGCCCCACTGACTTGTCAGATCCCAGGGTTTTGGAAGCTGCCACTGAGTCTCTTGCAAAATTCAACAACGAAGGCACCTCGAAGCAGTATTCTCTCATCAAAGTCACCAGGGCTTCTAGCCAGGTAAGACTAAAATGCCCAAGCCAGTTACACAAACAATGTTCCTCATAACTGTTGCTTCAGGATTCCTAAGCAGAGAGGGAATATCAAAGCACCCTTTTTGATTAGAACCCAAGATCTCTTCTCTACATTTCCTGCTTTGTTGGACCTGGTGCATGTTCAGTCATGTTTTAGTTCCTGAGTTATTCCATGGCATTTCTACAAGAGCCATGCGATGCAATTTTACTTCATCAACCTTAAGGTGAGAGAAATGGACTCAGAGTCTCCTTGGGGTTCCTATGTAGGTTCACTGTTTACTGCTACATTCTTACATCTGACTGACCATGGACCATTTAGCAAGACAGCCTTTACTCCATGTTAAGACCTGGAGTGGATGTTGAGTTTTGTGGACTGGGGGAAACAAAGGTTCATTTGTACTTGTATTATGTTGATATCTCTTTTTATATGGAAAAAACTAATCTAAAAGACAAATCTACATGAGGAAAAATAAACATACCAAGGGAAGGTGTCTTGGGCCCATTCAAATTCTTAAGAAGGGAAGAAAGGTATGTGATCATTTTTGTTAAATACTAAGATCATAGTACATGGTTTGATCAGTGTGGTGACTTGCAGGGACAGTGGGTATGTGGCTTGACAGTGCCTCTGGAGAT
>NW_007728820.1:6036-21899 GCF_000696425.1 Galeopterus variegatus
AATTTTAAGAGTTCTTTACATATTCTAGATACAATGCTCTTATCAGATATATAATTTTTAAATATTTTCTCCCATTTTCTGAGCTGTCTAGTCATTTTCTTGATAATGTTTTTGAAGTACAAAAGTTTTACGTTTTGATGAAGTCCTATTTATATATTTTTTCTTTTTTCGAATATGCTTTTGGTGTCATATCTAAGAACCACTGCCTAATCTAAAGTCACTAAATTTACATATGTAAAAATGCAAAGGATCCAGAACCCAAAACAATATTGAAGAAGCACAAACTAGGAGGACTCACACTTCTCAGTTTCAAAACTTACTGTAAGGCTACAGTATTTAAGAAAGTATGGTATTGGTATAAGGATATATATATATTTCCACTGAGATATAGAGATATATGTACATCAATGGAATCAAATTGAGATTATATATATGAAATATATATATTTATATTTAAAATACAAAATATAAAAAATATAATATTAATATTATAATATATAATAAAAATATATATATATCAATAGAATCAAATTGATAGTAAAGAAATAAACCCCTACATATAGGTCTATGAGCCATTTTGAGTTAATTTTGTATATGGTATGAGGGAGTTTCAATTTTATTCTTTTATATGTGCATATTCAGTTGCCCCAGCATTATTTGTTGAAAAAACTATTATTTCCTCCATTTAATTGGCATACTTCTTGAAGATCAATTGACTATAAATATAGGATTTTATTTCTCTACTCTCAATTCGATTTATTGATCTGTTTATCTGTCCTCATACAATACTGCACTGTCTTAAACACTATAGATTCGTAGTAAGTTTTGAGATTGAGAAATGTGAATCCTTCTATTTTGTTCTTTTTTTTTTTTGGTGACTGGTAAGGGTATTGTAACCCTTGGCTTGGTGTTGTCTGCACCACGCTCAGCCAGTGAGTGCACTGGCCATCCCTATATAGGATCCAAACCCGCGGCCTCGGCGCTCCCAGCGCTGCACTCAGCCGAGTGAGCCACGGGGTCGGCCCTATTTTGTTCTTCTTGTTCAAGATTGTTTCAGGTATTCTGGATCCTTTGCATTTTCATGATGACTTTGGAATCATTTTGTCAATTTCTATTACAAAAGGAAAGTCAGAAATTTGATACATTTGATTGCATTGAATCTATAAGTCAATGTGGGAGGTACTGTCACCTTAACATTAAGTCTTCAGATGCATGAATATGTGATGTCTCCATTTGTTTAGGACTTATTTAATTTCTTTTGACAATGTTTTATAGTTTTCAATGTATAAGACTTCCACTTATTTTAGTAATTAGGAAATTTATTTCTTGAATATTTTATTCTCTTTGATACTAATGTAATGGAATTTTCTTAATTTCATTTTTGGATTATTCATTGCAAGTATATAGAAATACAACTGATTTTTTGTATTGACCTAGTATCCCATAACTTTGATGAACTCATTTATTAGTCTAGAAATTTATTTCTTGAATATTTTATTCTCTTTGATACTAATGTAATGGAATTTTCTTAATTTCATTTTTGGATTATTCATTGCAAGTATATAGAAAAACAACTGATTTTTTGTATTGACCTAGTATCCCATAACTTTGATGAACTCATTTATTAGTCTACTGGTTTCTAGTGGATTCCTTAAGATTCTCTATATGAGGATACTTCAAGTAGTTTGTGGAAAAATAGAGTTGAAGGATAATACAAATCTTTATATCAACTTTTTGAAGTCCATCATATACAAGATTATGTCATCCACAAATGGAGACAGTTTTACTTCTTCCTTTCCAATCTGATGCCGCAGATGTTCTTTGGGGTTCACATGTTAAGCACATCCACATCCACTCTAGTGTCAGTACCACATAGGTCTACAGAACTTGTTATCTCAGCAGATCCTAGTCATGGTGGGAATGGCCAGGCTCTACTTGGTGCAGGTATCTGCAGTCTCTCCAGAAGGTTCTCTTAGAGTCCCTCCCCTTTGTGGCGTGGTGATGAAAAGGAGAAGGGAAAGGCTGAAGGAATTCCCCAAGGACTTCATACTTTAATGGATCTTCCCACCTTAAGAAATTTCTAGTCTTCTCTTCATATGGTCTGGAGATGGGTAATAGAGTAATGTTCGGGAAATCTATCTAAACATATTTTAGTAAATTTTGTATGGATACACTTAAGAGCTCTTCTTTAAAAACTGAGGCAACATTTCATTATAATATTGTATTTACACTTGAAAATGTATATACTCTATGACCCTAAAATTCCTCTTCCAGAAGTTTACTCTAAGGAAGTAACTAGGGATATGTGAAAAGATGTAGCTTCAATGCTTAAACAGATAAACAAAAAAAATTAGATTCAATCTAGTTGTCCAACAAAAGAGAGCCTGTTAAATAATACAGAAGAATACTAGGTAGCTATTACAAAGAAAATCATAGATGACTATTCAATACCATAAAAGGATTTTAATAATATATCGTTAGGTGACAAAACAGAATTATAAAATAATATGTATAACACTATCCTACTTTTGTAAAGAAAAAATATACATGCATAGGAAAATATATTGGAAGAAAAGAAATCAAATCATTGCAGGTAACTAATGTCTTTTGTGTAATTACAGGTCTTTTTACTTTCTTTTCATTTATCTATATTCTCAACAACAATTTATTAACATTTGCAATAAGAAAAAGTTGTTCTATTATTAAATAAAGAAGGACTTGATGGTGGTTTTGTCTGAGAAAACTCAGGTGGAACATATATAAAGTGCCGCTGTATGAAAGACCCAAGGGTAGAACTCAGGTCAAGAGGTAGAAGTTGTATAGATACAGCTTTTCACTCAACACGAAAAATTTTCTAAAACTCAGAACTTTTCTTCTCAAGATACACTAAGTTTCCTATCACTAGAAGCAATTTAGTCCCGTTTGAGTGATTTCTTGGTTAGGGTGAGCTGGAGAGAATTAGCTCAGAGCATGCCTATTACATGGTAGAAGCATAAAAATATTGGTTGACAGTGTGTCTGCACAAGCAGGAAACAGGTTAATTTACATTTATGATCATTAATAATGTTAATACTTACATGACATCATATTTTCTCTTTCTTTTAGCCTGTTGGTCTTTGCAAAGGTTCTCTGGTTCAAACCAGAGAAAAGTTGGTCTCTGTGACGTGTGACTTCTTTAAATCACAGGTATTTTTCAATCTAATTGTTTGTCTTCCTGTGAAGAGCAGATTGTCTATATTTAGCTGCCACTACCCCACCCCCTGCTTTGGTTTTCCCAAGATCTATAATCACCACTTTACTCAGGCTGCCCAACACACACCCACAGGGTAACTGGTCAAAGACCTGTCACACCTGGTTTTAGTCACAGTGTGATCCTGCAAAATAAAGACACATTTAGAAACAGGGAAGTACTAGCTTGGATAGCTCAAGCCTCTGAGGCATTACATTCAGTGTCCCAAAGAAACGACACCCTGAACTGCATGGAGAGGTCATTGCAATAAAAACTTTCAATCCCTTTCC
This sequence comes from Galeopterus variegatus, assembly GCF_000696425.1. Classification (NCBI taxonomy): domain Eukaryota; kingdom Metazoa; phylum Chordata; class Mammalia; order Dermoptera; family Cynocephalidae; genus Galeopterus; species Galeopterus variegatus. The sequence goes on from NW_007728820.1 coordinate 9,556, forward strand.
AGAAGTATTTATCGAGCACTTATTATGAAGTAGTCTGGTGTAGTTGGAAGGTGGTTGGGACAGGCCACCTGAGTTCCAGTCCTGCTCTGCCACCTGTGAGCTGTGTGACCACAGGCACATACTTACCCATCTGAGAGTTGGTTGTCTCATCTGTAGAATGGGATTGCAACACCTCCCTCATTCAGATCCCTGAGAGAAGCAAGTGAGAGGACCTGGATGAAGGGTTCTGTACAAGGTCTGCACAGAATAAATAATCAATAAAAGGTGACTGCTGTTCCCTCTACTAGGAATAGGGAGACAGCTCACTGAAGACTTTGAGTGAGTCACTGAACCTCTCTGGACCATTGTTCAGCTCAGAAATTGCAAGATTTGCAGTCAAGTTTCTGCAAGTCTTGGTTCCCCCTAGCCCTTGTCTATGTTGCATTTTAACCCTTTCACCAGGAGTCCCATCCCTCTACCTGGTCTCCCTTTGAAACATTCCATCAGAAAGGCACAGATAAACTTATCCTAGTACCAGGCATAGCAGGGCTTTCCCTGTGGAACTCTGCATTTGAATATGTTCTTGTTTCAGGCTACAGCCCCTGGAGGTGAAAATTCTGCTGTTAATCAGGAACATGCAAGCCTCCCCAAGGTAGAAGATTCCCAGAAGAAAGACACAACCCACACTGACTCCCCCTCCAAAGCTGTGCCAAGAGGGTCTGTCCAATATCTCCCTGACTTGGATGATGAGAAGCCTGAAGATTCCCAGGAAAAGGGCCCTCATGAGGCCTTCCCTGTGCAGCTGGATCTAACCACGAATCCCCAGGGAGATACCCTGGATGTCTCCTTCCTCTTCTTGGGGCCTACAGAGAAGAAGCTGGTTGTCCTGCCTTTCCCCAAAGAAGAACAACGCTCTGCTGAGTGCCCAGGACCAGCCCAGAAGGCCATCCCTCTTGTCCTCCCACCATGACAATTACATAGAGGATTCCATGGGGCTGTGGTGCGCTGCATGAGATGAGAGTTGGTAGGGATGGGGAGCAGAGAGATAGAGTGCAAATGTAGAGAATGGCTAATAAAGTATGTCTAGTTGACCCCTTTTGGTCTCAACACGTTGTCGGGAAATGGAAATAATGAACTTGGGCCACACTGTACACTATACACTGCATTGTACACTGAGCAGCTCCCGCCTTAGGGTGCAGTCTCATGCCATAGAGAGAAGCCTCTTGTGTCCTCAACCTCCTGCTTATAAAGCGTTATCCTTTCTGCTGTATATCTATCCACAAATCTGTATTAAAGCATTCCATGAGTAAAGATCCTTTTCCCAATACTGAGAGATACAAGAAACTGAGACCCAGCAGAGTTTCATTCTCCACATCCCCTTGAGTTTCAAGATCAAGCACTAGCTGGGCACTGCCTGTGCCCTTATCAACCCTCTGCCTCTTTTCATCTGTCTGAAAATCTCTGGGTCTCAGGAATGGGGAACTCATTCAGAGACAAGGCAAATGGAAGAGAAGTGTGCTGTGGCCTGTGCTGGGCTCTGGGAACACCAGACCACAGCAGTTCTCATTATTGTTACCATTTCTCTCAGGACAGACATTAAGGGGCCCATTATGACATTCACTCATAGTTTTCTTTTTCCATATTGAAAAAACCATGGGACAAATTTCCCCTCCAGTAGAAATATATATACACACACACACACACACAAGATAGGACTTTTGACATTTTGGAATGGAATTTGCAAAAGTAACTATTGTCCTCCATCCTGGCAGCCATTTCTTAGAAGAGTCACATAGGCCATGGCACAATTTGCGTAAGAGAAGTAGACTGTATTCACACCCTATTACTTTTATATGTTTCCCACGAGAAGGAAAAATGATTATGTGGTCTTTCATCCTGTTTCAGTGAGGGTCTGGCAGGGAGCAGAACTGTACTCAGATGACTCAACTGAAAAGACTTTGGTGGAAAGACCTTTAATGAAGCCTGTGGACCAGGGTGAGGGAATGACAAGGGATGCTGAGCAAATTAGTTCATTTTCTGCTGCTTATAACAGAATACCCGAAATTGGGTAATTGATGAAGAAACAAAACTTATTACTTACAGTTTTGGAAGCTGGGAAGTCCAAAGTCCAAGGGACACATCTGCTGAAGACCTTCTTGGTGGGAGCTCTCTGCAGAGTCCTGTGGCAATGCAGGTTATCACATGGTGAAAAGGGCATGAGAGAACGAGAGTTAACATGCTCGCTTGCTCTCCTTATAAAGCCACCAGTCTACTCCCTGATAACCCACTAAACCATTAACCCATTAATCCATGAATGGATTAATCCATTCATATGAGGGCATAGTCCTCATGATCTAATCCCCTCTTAAAGGCCCCACCTTTCAAATACAATATTGGGAATTAAGCTCTGACATGAGCTTGAGAGGACATCCAAACCACAGGACTGAGGCACCTGGAGAATACCAACAGTGGGGAACCTTTACCATGCTGGGCTGAGAAGGTGGGAGGAGGAATGGCTGGCTCCCCCAGGCCCAGTGTGAGCAGGAGCTGTGGGGGAGGGGCTGCCTGTCAGGGGCTGCCCTGGTGGAGGGATGCAGCCAGTGCACAACCTGGTGCCTGAGTAGGAAGGAGAAGAGGCTAAACACCATGCCCTCTCCCTTCCTTCCTGTCTCCTTCTAATCTCCTCCCCCACTGGCTCTTTGAACCCAAGAGTAAACTAGCCAGCAGGGGAGCCTGAGTTGTTCAGTCCCCAGGAGTGAGCTTGGGAGACACAGCCAGGCAGAGAAAGCCAAAGGATGGGCCTGGGAGAAAACAGAAAAACCATTATAAGCCCCAGGTAGGGGATTTTCCCAAGAGTGTTCTCTAACACCCTTCTATACCGAGGAAAGTGTGGGGAAGAACCTTAGACTTGGTGTCTCCCCCAACCTGCAACCTCCTTTCTCTTTCCAGGGCTGAGTTCTTAAAGAAGTGAACTGTTCCTGTGCTTGCCACGTCCTTGCCACCTGTTTATTCCTCAGCTCACTGCAATGTGAGTTCTGCTCTTCCCATTGCCTGCTGACTTGATGATCCCTCACGATCTCCTTATCTCAATTCAAAGGAAGTGTTTCTGTTCACATTTACTTATACTCTTTCAAGCATTTGGCAATGCTGACCCACTTGTTCTTTAAACTTTCTCAAGTAAACTTTGTCCCACTGCTCCGGGTTTTTCTTCTACCTTTCTGGCCACACCCCTCAGGCCCCAACTTAGGTTCCTCTTCTCTGGCTCACCTGTTAGATGCTGTTGCTCTAGCTTTCAATCCATCTTTTCTTACTCTGCAAACCTCATGCAGGCAAGAAACCCACATCCTTGCCAATAGCTCAAAGTGGTACAATCATTCCTCATCTGATACTCTGTGTTCAAATAATCAGTGGTTTGCAAATTGCAAGCACTAATCTTCCATGCTGAAACTTTAGGAGTCGAGCATTTCTAGTTATCAGTATCTCCATTAAGAGTTATCTCCGGGCCGGCCCATGACTCACTCGGGAGAGTGTGGTGCCAATAACACCAAGGTCACGGGTTCGGATCCCATATAGGGATGGCCGCTTAGCTCACTGGGTGAGCGTGGTGCTAATAACACCAAGTCAAGGGTTAAGATCCCCTTACTGGTCATCTTTTTTTTTTAAAAAAAAGAGTTATCTCCGATGAATCCTTAAAAGTAAACTTCTTCAACAATAGGAAAATGAACACTCCAATTCAAAAACCAGCAAAAGATCTGAACCTCACCAAACAAGTTATAAAGATGGCAAATAAACATATGAAAAGACGCTGAACATCATATGTTATCAAGGAAATGCAAATTAAAACAACAGTGAGATACCACTACATACCTATTAGAATGGCCAAAATCCAGAACACTGACAACACCAAATGCTAGCAAGAAATGCAAAATGGTACAGCCACTTCAGCAGACAGCTTGGCAGTTTCCTACAAAACTAAACATATTCCTACCATATGATCCAGCAATCACACTCCTTGGTATTTACCCAAATGATCTGAAAACTTATGTCTACGCAAAAACCCACACATGGATGTTTATAGCAGATCTGCTCATAAATGCCAAAACTTGGAAGCAACAAAGATGTCCCTTAGTAGGTGAGTGGATAAATAAACGGTGGTACTATACATCCAGACAATAGAATATTATTTGGCACTAAAAAGAAATGAGATATCAAGCCACAAAAAGACATGGAGGAAACTTAAATGTATATTACTAAGTGAAAGAAGCCAACCTGAAAAAGCTACATACTGTGTAATTTCAACTATATGACATTCTGAAAAGGCAAACTATGAAGACAGTAAAAAGATCAGTGGTTGCCAGGGGTTAGGGGGTGGAAGGGATGAATAGGTGGAGCACAGAGAATTTCTAGGGCAGTGAAACTACTCTGTACGATACTATAATGGTGGATACATGTCATTATACATTTGTCAGAACCCACAGAATGAATAACCAAAAGTGAATTCTAATGTAAGCAAGGACTTTGGGTGATAGCACTGTGTCACTGTAAGTTCATCAGTTCTAACACATGTACCACTCAAGCTCAAATGTTTATAGTGGGGGAAGCTGGGAGTGTAGGGGGAGTACATAGGGAGTACACAGGAACTCTCTAATTTCTACTAAATTTTGCTATGAACCTAAAACTGATCTAAAAAAATAAAGCCTATTTTTTTTAAAGAGTAAAATTAACAAAATAGATACATTAAATGACTGATAAAAACTTGCTATAGGTCAAATGCGTCCCCCAAAAGTTCACATGTTGGAAACTTGATCCCCACTGTAACAGTGTTAAGAGGGTGGGAAATCCAATTATGGTATTTGAAACGTGAGGCCTTTGAGAGGTGATTGGATTGTGAGGACTGTGCCCTCGAGAAAGAACTAATCCATTCATGAAGTAATGAGTTATCGTGGGTGTGGGCCGGTGGCTTTATAAGGAGCTCTTGGGATTCTCGCCATGTGACACCCTGCATCACTATGGGACTCTGTAGAGAGTTCCCACCCAGAAGAAGGCCCTCAACAGATGTACTCCAGGACCATGGACTTCCCAGCCTCCAAAACTGTAAGAAATAAATTTCACTCCTTTATAAATTAGCAGTTTCACTATAAAATTCCTAGAAGGAAACATAGGGGAAACACTTCAGGACTGGGCAAAGACTTTATGAATAAGATCCCAAAAGAATAGGCAACAAAGGAAAAAATAAACAAATGGAGTTATATCCTAAAAAGCTTCTGCACAGCAAAGGAAACAACAGAGTGAAAAGACAATCTGCAGAATGGGAGAAAATATTTGCAAATTATGCATCCAACAAGGAGTTAACACAAGGAACTCAAACAACTTATCGGTAAAAACAAACAAACAAAACCCCAAATAATCCAATTAAAAAATTGTCAAAGCAGCCGAATGGGCATTTCTCAAAGGAAGACATACGAATGGCCAACAGGTACATGAAAAAATGTTCAACATCACTAATCATAGGGGAAATGCAAATCAAAACCACATTGAGACATCATCTCACCCCAGTTAACCTGGCTATTATCAAAAAGACAGAGAATGACAAATGCTGGCAAGGATGTGGAGAAAGGGAAACCCTTCTACACTGTTGATGGGACTGTGAATTAGTACAGTCTTTATGGAAAACAGTATGAAGGTTTCTCAAACCATTAGAACTACCATATGATCCAGCAATCCCACTACTGGGTATATATGCAAAGGAATGGAAATCATCATGTCTAAGGGAAACCTGCACCCCCATGTTTATTGCAGCTTTATTTACAATAGCCAAGAATTGGAATTAACCTAAATGTCCATCAACAGATGACTGGATAAAGAAAATGCGGTATATATACACACTGAAATTCTACTCAGCCATAAAAAGAATGAAATTCTGCCATTCGGAGCAGCATGGATGAACTTGGAGAAAATTATGTTAACTGAAATAAGCCAGGCACAGAAAGAGAAATACCGCATGTCCTCACTCATATGTGGGAGCTAAAAAAGAAAGAAACAAAGAAATAAACAACAAACACAATAATACTTTCAACATTCAGAAGGAGAGAACAGAGCTGTAATTATTAGAGGGAGGAAAGGGGGAGTGTAAGGGGTTAGGGAGAAACTGGTTCACGGACACAAAGAATGAGTATGTTTTGTAATGACGAATATGTCAACTGTCCTGATTTGATCATAACATATTGTACACAAATACTGATAGTCAACTCTGTACCCCACAAATATGTATAATCAATTATGTTTCTATAAATGAAAATAATAATGAATGACCAGTTTCAGGTGTTTTAAGCAACAGAAATGGACTAATAGAAAACCAAATCTTCTTTTTTAAAAAGTGACTTCTATTACTAAATAATTGAATGTTATAAAATTCTGAATGTTGTAAAATTAACTTACTCAGTGCTTTCCAAAAAAATAATTAAAGATTTACAAGGATGTCCCCTATAGCATTACTTATAAGAATAAATAGCTGGTGACAACATACATGGCCAAAAATATGGGAATATTAAATACATTAACATATTTACAACATGCAATAGCACATAATCTTGAAAATAGTCTTTCTGAAGAAAAATAATCTGGGAATGTCCTCACAGTATAACCTTGAGGGAAAAATACAATATTTAAACCATACAAAACAAGAAATTGTTAAAAGTCTGTATCTTAGAAAAAGGTTTGGGGGATGAGGGATGGGGGAGAGAGAAAATTTTTATCTAATAATATTCTGCANTATAATGGTGGATACATGTCATTATACATTTGTCAGAACCCACAGAATGAATAACCAAAAGTGAATTCTAATGTAAGCAAGGACTTTGGGTGATAGCACTGTGTCACTGTAAGTTCATCAGTTCTAACACATGTACCACTCAAGCCCAAATGTTTATAGTGGGGGAAGCTGGGAGTGTAGGGGGAGTACATAGGGAGTACACAGGAACTCTCTAATTTCTACTAAATTTTGCTATGAACCTAAAACTGATCTAAAAAAATAAAGCCTATTTTTTTTTAAAGAGTAAAATTAACAAAATAGATACATTAAATGACTGATAAAAACTTGCTATAGGTCAAATGTAGGAACTCTCTAATTTCTACTAAATTTTGCTATGAACCTAAAACTGATCTAAAAAAATAAAGCCTATTTTTTTTAAAGAGTAAAATTAACAAAATAGATACATTAAATGACTGATAAAAACTTGCTATAGGTCAAATGCGTCCCCCAAAAGTTCACATGTTGGAAACTTGATCCCCACTGTAACAGTGTTAAGAGGGTGGGAAATCCAATTATGGTATTTGAAACGTGAGGCCTTTGAGAGGTGATTGGATTGTGAGGACTGTGCCCTCGAGAAAGAACTAATCCATTCATGAAGTAATGAGTTATCGTGGGTGTGGGCCGGTGGCTTTATAAGGAGCTCTTGGGATTCTCGCCATGTGACACCCTGCATCACTATGGGACTCTGTAGAGAGTTCCCACCCAGAAGAAGGCCCTCAACAGATGTACTCCAGGACCATGGACTTCCCAGCCTCCAAAACTGTAAGAAATAAATTTCACTCCTTTATAAATTAGCAGTTTCACTATAAAATTCCTAGAAGGAAACATAGGGGAAATACTTCAGGACTGGGCAAAGACTTTATGAATAAGATCCCAAAAGAATAGGCAACAAAGGAAAAAATAAACAAATGGAGTTATATCCTAAAAAGCTTCTGCACAGCAAAGGAAACAACAGAGTGAAAAGACAATCTGCAGAATGGGAGAAAATATTTGCAAATTATGCATCCAACAAGGAGTTAACACAAGGAACTCAAACAACTTATCGGTAAAAACAAACAAACAAAACCCCAAATAATCCAATTAAAAAATTGTCAAAGCAGCCGAATGGGCATTTCTCAAAGGAAGACATACGAATGGCCAACAGGTACATGAAAAAATGTTCAACATCACTAATCATAGGGGAAATGCAAATCAAAACCACATTGAGACATCATCTCACCCCAGTTAACCTGGCTATTATCAAAAAGACAGAGAATGACAAATGCTGGCAAGGATGTGGAGAAAGGGAAACCCTTCTACACTGTTGATGGGACTGTGAATTAGTACAGTCTTTATGGAAAACAGTATGAAGGTTTCTCAAACCATTAGAACTACCATATGATCCAGCAATCCCACTACTGGGTATATATGCAAAGGAATGGAAATCATCATGTCTAAGGGAAACCTGCACCCCCATGTTTATTGCAGCTTTATTTACAATAGCCAAGAATTGGAATTAACCTAAATGTCCATCAACAGATGACTGGATAAAGAAAATGCGGTATATATACACACTGAAATTCTACTCAGCCATAAAAAGAATGAAATTCTGCCATTCGGAGCAGCATGGATGAACTTGGAGAAAATTATGTTAACTGAAATAAGCCAGGCACAGAAAGAGAAATACCGCATGTCCTCACTCATATGTGGGAGCTAAAAAAGAAAGAAACAAAGAAATAAACAACAAACACAATAATACTTTCAACATTCAGAAGGAGAGAACAGAGCTGTAATTATTAGAGGGAGGAAAGGGGGAGTGTAAGGGGTTAGGGAGAAACTGGTTCACGGACACAAAGAATGAGTATGTTTTGTAATGACGAATATGTCAACTGTCCTGATTTGATCATAACATATTGTACACAAATACTGATAGTCAACTCTGTACCCCACAAATATGTATAATCAATTATGTTTCTATAAATGAAAATAATAATGAATGACCAGTTTCAGGTGTTTTAAGCAACAGAAATGGACTAATAGAAAACCAAATCTTCTTTTTTAAAAAGTGACTTCTATTACTAAATAATTGAATGTTATAAAATTCTGAATGTTGTAAAATTAACTTACTCAGTGCTTTCCAAAAAAATAATTAAAGATTTACAAGGATGTCCCCTATAGCATTACTTATAAGAATAAATAGCTGGTGACAACATACATGGCCAAAAATATGGGAATATTAAATACATTAACATATTTACAACATGCAATAGCACATAATCTTGAAAATAGTCTTTCTGAAGAAAAATAATCTGGGAATGTCCTCACAGTATAACCTTGAGGGAAAAATACAATATTTAAACCATACAAAACAAGAAATTGTTAAAAGTCTGTATCTTAGAAAAAGGTTTGGGGGATGAGGGATGGGGGAGAGAGAAAATTTTTATCTAATAATATTCTGCAATGTAATTTTTTTTTTTTTACTTTTTGCAGGGGTTATGTCTATGATTAAAAATTGTATAATTAAAATTACTCAAAAATTTAAATCCTATATAAAACCAAGCACAACATCTATAAAGCTTATATGGTTTCTATTAATATATAAAAAATATAGAGGTTATAAGTAAATAAATAATCAACCACAGTGGAGGAAAAAAATCACCTAAATGTACAGGACAATTCTGATGGTGCAAAACATATATATTACATATATTCAAATAGCAAAAAGTCTATGAAGAAATTATTTGTTATAAATAGCTGATTTTTCTCATGGCGATGGAATTAGAGGTGAATTTTCTTTACTCTTTTTGTATTTTCCACATTCTTTACAAAGAGCATGCATTCTATTATGAGTAAAAAATCTTCAAAGAATAAAAGCGCTTTTAGCTGGCTTTTTCTGATTACATGGGCAGGACACCCAGAAAGAACCTGAATGCCGGAATGAGAACGTGGAGATGAAGACCTATCTATCCCAGTCTGTCCTGCACATCTGTCTTGGGAAAAGTCACCACTCCCCTCTCGATCTCACATCTGAGGTCATTCTGTGGTTCCGGACTGTCCAGGAAGCTTCCCCAAAGCCAAATGCCCCTTCCTAGGTCATCAGACAGTTCCCCAGGACAGAATATCTCTACTACTCACTATTTTTCTATCTTCTCCAAGCATCACCATCCCGGCACCCTCAATGTGCTCCCTGAGATGTCTCACCTGAAACTACCCAGTTACTGGAATGGCATCGTTAGCACTGTATCTGTTTTTAAGATTGAATAACACAAGGGGAAGAGGATACAAGGCTCCTGCAGGTGTCACTAAGCCTCAGCAAACAGTACCGTAGGAAAAGTTCTTGGTGCCTCTTCCCATTCCTTTAGCATTCCCAGCCCTTCGCCTACACCAGTGTTTGGTTCACCCAGGGCACCCCATATTGGGTACAGCCAATATATAACAATAATAGAAAGGCTTAGTTAAAGAGTCCAACTCATTGAAATGTAAAACAGTTCCCGTTTAATCCACCCAGGGCACCCCATATTGGGTACAGCCAATATATAACAATAATAGAAAGGCTTAGTTAAGGAGTCCAACTCATTGAAATGTAAAACAGTTCCCGTTTAATTGATAGCTATCCCCCTGCCCCACTGGGTTGTAGTCTCTTAACACCTTGACCAGATTCCATACTATTCCTGTCTTTCTGAGTTACACTGGAGTGGTCCCATTGGGTATTTAAAAGCCAGTGTTGCTGGTATTAAAAGTTCAGTCTCAAACATTATTCAAAACATAGTTCTTCCACTTTTAGTGCTCATTAAACCAATCTGTGACTCTTGGAAGTGAATTCTATTTTTCACATACCTTCTCCTTTTTCTTTCTCTCTTCAAATTCTTTCCCTCCCTTCAGTTTTGCCTAGAGTCCCAGTAGTTCTCAACCTTGACTGCACACTGGAACTGAAGCTACCAATATGTGGGCCCACCCCCAGAGATTCTGATTTAGTTGTTCTGAAGGGAGTCCCAGACACAAGGATTTTGTAAAGCTTTTTAGGTGATTCTAATATGAAACGAAGGCTGAGAACAATTGCCGTAGACTCTCATGGACATCCCACTGCTGAGAAAAAGCAGGGAGGAAGGGAGATGGTGCCTCCAGTCAGGCTATTTGTTGGCAATGGGGAGGGAATCTAGGCTGTTTCCCTCTGGTCCTTCCTAATGCTGCTGGCCTCCACTGGTACGAAGGTTTCATGTAGGTATATTAGTTTCTTGCAGGGTGCGGGGAGTATGGTGTCAGCTGTATCCCAGCCCTGTTCCCCAGTGCTGAGCCCCTCCCACAGTGGGATGGGCATCCAATCGCTCGACTCCTGCTCTCACCCCATGTCCTCTTCCCCATGAACTAATTCTTTAGGGCATGCTTTAAGTACTGCAGAGAAGTGGGATGGCATGGAGTTGCCCCAACTTCTTTCCAGGAACACTAATCATCATCATCATCATCATCATCATCCATAGCACCATTTATTCAGCACCTTATCTGTGCCAAGAATTGTATTAGTTGCTTTACATATGTTTTCTTATTTAATTATCACATGAGCCTGCCAAGAGGTATTAACCCCATGTTATAAATGAGGAGGCTAAGATCAGAGACGTTTGATAGCTTGCTTACCCAGCACCACACAGCAAGAAAGTAACAATGTCAGCGTTGAAAATTCAGATCCGACTTCAAAGAGACAGCCTCTTAATCATTCTATCCTATCTGAAGTCAGCTCCGTTTATGCTGTTAACTGTTTATAACATGTTACAAAGAATAAAAGCGCTTTTAGCTGGCTTTTTCTGATTACATGGGCAGGACACCCAGAAAGAACCTGAATGCCGGAATGAGAATGTGGAGATGAAGACCTATCTATCCCAGTCTGTCCTGCACATCTGTCTTGGGAAAAGTCACCACTCCCCTCTCGATCTCACATCTGAGGTCATTCTGTGGTTCCGGACTGTCCAGGAAGCTTCCCCAAAGCCAAATGCCCCTTCCTAGGTCATCAGACAGTTCCCCAGGACAGAATATCTCTACTACTCACTATTTTTCTATCTTCTCCAAGCATCACCATCCCGGCACCCTCAATGTGCTCCCTGAGATGTCTCACCTGAAACTACCCAGTTACTGGAATGGCATCGTTAGCACTGTATCTGTTTTTAAGATTGAATAACACAAGGGGAAGAGGATACAAGGCTCCTGCAGGTGTCACTAAGCCTCAGCAAACAGTACCGTAGGAAAAGTTCTTGGTGCCTCTTCCCATTCCTTTAGCATTCCCAGCCCTTCGCCTACACCAGTGTTTGGTTCACCCAGGGCACCCCATATTGGGTACAGCCAATATATAACAATAATAGAAAGGCTTAGTTAAGGAGTCCAACTCATTGAAATGTAAAACAGTTCCCGTTTAATTGATAGCTATCCCCCTGCCCCACTGGGTTGTAGTCTCTTAACACCTTGACCAGATTCCATACTATTCCTGTCTTTCTGAGTTACACTGGAGTGGTCCCATTGGGTATTTAAAAGCCAGTGTTGCTGGTATTAAAAGTTCAGTCTCAAACATTATTCAAAACATAGTTCT
>NW_007728820.1:21959-63121 GCF_000696425.1 Galeopterus variegatus
CCGACTTCAAAGAGACAGCCTCTTAATCATTCTATCCTATCTGAAGTCAGCTCCGTTTATGATGTTAACTGTTTATAACATGTTACCTCCCTCAGATAATGCAGTTGCATTCTACTGAGGAGTTTCAATGTCATAATCCGAAAAGGAGACTGATGGGAGAGTTTTCCAGCTGAGACAGGCAGATGTAGGAGAATTACTTTACCCCTAACCGCACCCCCATACCAACATAGGCAGTGCTTATGGTCAGAAACACAGTTTGGATCTGCTACCTACTAGAAATATCTAGATTTGTGCAGATCACAGTTTCGCTCACTCACCAGTGGTGTTTCTCAACTTTCTGTCTCCAGGACCCACTAATCATTTACAGCCTGTTGTGGATATTTGAACAAAGGGTCAAGGTGAACATCCCAAGTTACACAACAAACATGTATAAAGACTTTGTTTAATCAATTGTGTGTGTGTGTGTGTGTGTGTGTTTCAGAAAGTCTCTATAAAATTCTCTGCTAGGTAGACCATAGCGAGGGATGGTTTAACAAAATGAAGGCACTCGCTGTAGTACTGCTTTTGATCACACTGCAGTATTCGTGTGCCGTGAGCCCCACGGACTGCGACACTGCTAAGCCTGTGGCTGAGAAAGCTCTAGACCAGATCAATAAAAGGCGACGGGATGGCTACGTTTTCCAGTTGCTGCGGGTCACTGATGCCCACTTGGACAAACAGGTGAGGAATGGCCAATTGTAGAGCTGAGGTGGGAAACCATGTACCAGGGCAAACGCAACTCTAGCCCCTAAGTTTCTGCTTGTATAATGAAAGGCTTTGGTCAGGGTGTTCTGCTTTGTTTCCGTGGCTGCTCTAGGTCATTCTTTTTTTCCTTCAAACTAATGTTTGTTATTAGCATGTCCTTAACTATGAATCAATCTGTAAGTACTTGTAGGCACTTATGCTAAGCCCAATGGAATGCTAAGTACTGCGAGAGAAAATAATAATAATCTTCTGACACACACAGGCAAACTGTGTAAAATAGGATAGACTGCAGGGGAGGAAATGTTTCCTTAACCCTCCTAGGGTTCCTGGCTCGGTTTAAAATAAAACTGACAAAGACAGATTAACAGGAGAAAACATATGAATTTATTTCATCAAAGTTTAACGTGACATAAGAGATTTCAGAAATGAAGGCCCAAAGACCCACAGAAGACTATCCATTTTTATGCTTAGATTCAATAAAGAACGGACAGCCATGCAGAAACGTGACTGGACAAAAGGGTATGATCTAGCGGTAGTAGACTAGAGGGGAGAAACCCAGCAAGGCCTGTCTATTCAGATTATTCTTGGCCTGTCTATGTGGCATTCCTTCCTCCCAGGTACAGGGTAGGAACCCTTCTGGAATGAGTGTCTTATGACCTACAATCCGATAAGGTAGGTCGGAGAATTTCTTCACAGCCAGCTTCTACACAGAAAGTCAGGGGAGAAGGTTAGAGGAGTATTTCTAGGTTTTACAGCTGCTTTGAGAGAGAAGGCTTCTGGTTTCTATGTCCTGACTTGGGGGGGAGAAAGAAAGTCAGAAGACAGCAAGACAGGAGAAGGTCAGATAGATCTTGTTTCTGAGGCCCTTTTGATTTCCTTTAGTTCAAAGCACTCAGCATGCCAAAACACCACACTTTGGTGTATCATGTTCTGACCCTAACAATATTCAAGTGACCAAGTGAGTGCTATAGATGCTGGAGCAATTTAATATAAGGAGATCTATTAAGATTGGATGGGAGAAGGCTTCAGCTGGGTCCTGAATAATGGGTGGGATTTGAATAGGAAGAAGTTAAAGGTATTCCAGGTGAATTCCAGACACATGGTTTCTAGGTGGGTAGGGAATCAGAATGGGGTGGAGGAGGATAGTTCCAGAAGTTCTATGTTGCTGTAGAGCAGCCATCAGGTTGGAAGAGAGACTATGCTTATCTTGAAGCCCAGCAAGCCTACTGTCTTCACTTAGGTCATATGCTTATTGGAAATGGATTTGAGGTGCTAATAGAGATTATGGAGGGATGCTAAAGACTCCCCCCCACCACCCCAGAAAACAAACAAACAAACAAACAAAAATCCACCCTCCCTTTGACAGAATAACTGAAATCAGAGAGGCCAGACCATGGCATATGACAGAGGACACCAGACCATTAAAAAGTGAGCAAGGGAGGCACTACAGGTTGCAGAGAACAGGAAGACAGGAATTTAGGATTCTGCCAGCAATTTAGTGACCATCAGTCCCATTCCAGGCTCTCCGCCACACGTGTACGACACAGGATGAATCAGCACTGTCCTACCTCCAAGTGGTAGTGTACACAGTGGGTGGTAGTATAAAGAGGAGCACTGTGTGCCTGAGGAGATGAAGGCAGGTGACAGGGACATGAACTAGGAAGCTATTTCATGGATTCAGGAATGAGGAAATAAGGACCAGACCTAATCAGTGGGAATTAGGAAAATGAGGAATAGACGTGAGAGACATTTCAAAGAAAGACCAGTCATGGCCTGGTGACTGGATACTAAAAGCAAAGAAAAGAATCAAATTTGATTTACATTGTTTTAAGCCAGAGCCTAACGTAATAAGTGGTTAATGGTGCCACTGACAAAGACAAGCAAAGTTGAGAAAGGCAGCTGGTTTGTAAGAGAAGCAAGTGGGTTTAGCTTTGGGCAAGTTGAAATCAAACCAAAACATCCAAGTTCAGGAATAGAGTTCAGTGAGAGGGCAGAACTGTAGATGCAGCCGGGGCCATCATGTGGCTGTCATCACTTATAATTCTAGGCATGTCCCTTCAATGCCTCCACCCAAACCAGCACTGCCATTTGGTGATAGCTTTTTAAAGTTCGTGGGCAGGAGTAACATCATGAAAACATTTGGGGAAAAAAACTGGAAATAACCCTTTAAAGCTATATTCAAACAGACAAACAACATTTGGAAATAACTCTTTGAAGCTATATTAAAAAAATTTGGAAATGATTCTTTGAAGATATATTCAAAAAACATTTGGAAATAACTCTTCATAGCTATGTTCAAATATATAGATCAAATGACACAAAGATAAGAAATCTGCAAAGATTTGGAAAGCAGCAGGAATTCTGTTTAAGAAATAGATTGTGTTTATCTAAAAACCTCTGGGTTCCCACATGCTACTCACCTATTGCTTTCTTGGCATTCCTCAGGAATCTGCTACTGTCTATTATTTAGACTTAGATGTGAAGGAAACTGACTGTCCGGTCCTCTCCAGGAAACACTGGGATGACTGCAAGCCAGCTGTTTCTAGACGTCCATCTGATTTAGTAAGTAAACAGGGTACCACTCCCCTCCTTTGATCTTTCTTACTTTCCTTACTCTGCTTCCTCGGGGTAGACACATGCCTGGGCTAACACAGCAAAAGACTAAGGGCAGCTTTCACTTTGAGGTTCGTGACGATTATGCTGACCTTGAGTAATGTCTCCTGAGAGCCATTCCTGGGAACTCAGTTCAAGATAAGTCAGCAGGGCTAGTGGTCCCATGGGATAGCATGACCAGCTTTGAGGCCATGGGCAGATCACCAAACATCCCCAGACTTCAGTCTCCTCAACTGTAAAATAGAGGAGGGGTTTAGAGTAGGTGGGCTCTAAGGTCCTTTCCGGCCCTGACAGTCTATGGGTCCAAGAATCTAAGAATTGGTACTTGTGTCCTGATAGCAGGAATGGCCACAGGGATTAGTTACAGTGAGGAATGGGGTCTTCTGCACAGTGACTTTATAGCTTAGACGCCAGGTTCTATGCCACAGATGGAGAACACAAAGACAAATAAACACAGATAGAAGATTTCATTCCCAGAAAATAAGAAATTTACACACCTAGGAATTTAGCTTTTTTTCCTTTGAAAATGTTTGGTATATGGTCATGGTCCATTTAAACAGTCTCTCCCTGGTTTTCATGAGGGTTTGGGGTGCCAATAGTATGCAGCACACAGAAACAGATGAAGAAAATGCAGGTTTTGAGACAGAATTTGATAAAGAAAACTCCAGATACATTTCACATGGTTAGTCAGAGTGTACCGCATCACCTTCTGTCCCCTTGCATCCAGCCCGAGGAAGGCAATGCAGTGACTCGAACCCCCTTTCTTACAGGTGATTGGACAGTGCAAGGTACTAGCTATCACACATTCGAGTGAATCTCTGGATCTTAGAGTGCCCGATTTTAACTGCACCACAAGTTCTGGTACGGTAACTTGTTAAATTGCTACTTGATTCTAGATTAAAATAGCATTCAATCATCCAGTGGTATTCATCATATAATACTATAATGTACATGACAAAAAAGGTCCCTGCCCTCATGGACTCCATTATTACTCGATCTCCTGAGAATAGAAGTGAGACAATTTTTCTTCATTACTGGTACACCTTCCTTTAAAGAAATTCATTGTAGAAAAATAGAGCTTTACAAGAGGCAGTATAGCATCACTATAGAGATGTAGGCTCTGGGGTCAGGCTTGAGTTTGAATCTCAGCTTCATCATTTACTAGTTGTGTGATCTTGGGAACAAGTTACTTAACCTCTTTAAAGCTTTTCTCATTTGTAAAATGAGGATAATAGTAGTATTAGTTCTTAAGCTTCTCATTAGAATTAAATTAGTTGTTCTACTTTTCAGGGTATACGTAGCACTCAATAAGTATTGACTTCAACATCTAAAAGTTACGTATTACTCTACAGTTTACAAAGTGGGTATACATATTATGTTATTTAATCTCAGAACAAGGTGTGAAGTAAAGATTATGATACTTTCTATTTTAGAGATAAAATAATTGAGGCTTGAAAATGCTGAATGACTTGGCCTTGTGAACACAGTCAAGATGTGGTGAAGACATGACTCTGTCCCAGCAGTGTTGACTCTAAATTCCATGCTTTTCTTATTTACTTTTTCAAAAAGAATTATCACAGATTTCTTTAAAAAATGGAAAATATCAACATGATCCAATATACAAGTCAATAGCCACACCACTTCTGCAGGAGGTTGCCTTAAAGAAAGGTTGAGCTGTATCTTCTCCTTTCTCTAGGCAAAACTTTATGTTAATAATATCTCTTCCCCCTTGGGAAAGAAGAGAGGAATTCATCAAAATATTAGCACTTCATGGGTGGTGGTGGTGGCAACATCATGAATAGGGGTCCCAATAGAGACTTGGGCATCAGAAAGATCAGAAGGAAGGATCAGCAGTTTAGCTCTGCTGCTGATTGACTGATTGATCTGCAACAAGTGACAGCTTCTTTGACCCTCAATTTGACCATCTGTAAAATGGAAGTTATTGTTATTCTTGCCACCATGCTTAAATGTATTGAGTCCCAATATTGACATTGCTGTTTCTGACCCAGTAATTGTGACACTGCCATCTTCTTTCTCTAGTTTCTTCAGCAGTGGCCAATAACAAAGACAGTTCTGTAGTCTTGGATTTCTTTGAGGATACCAAGCTCTACAAAAAACAAGCTGATGAAGCCCTTAAGAAGTACAAAAGGGAGAATGGTGATTTCGCCTTTTTCAGAGTGGACCAAGTAGAGAGAGTTGCAAGAGCCGTGAGTCTCCACTAACTTCCAGCTAAAGTCTAAGGGTCCAGGTTCCAAGCTGGCAGGCACCAACTGAGCGACACACCCTTTCCACCTATCTCACTTGAGCAGCTGCTTTTAAATTGGGGCCCCTCTTGCAGCCTTTGGGGCTGTGATAGACAGGCAGCAGGAAGCAAAGAACTGCTGTTGTGCAAGTTTTTTAGTTTTTGGAGGGGAAGGTATTGGATATCTGACAGAGAGGAGGGAAAATTCAACAAAAAAGAAAGAGGGAAAGATGAGCCTATTAGGGTTATGTGAGTCGTTAAAAAATCATCCAGTCTTAACCTCCTTATATTATGATGGAAAACAGGCCCAGAGAAACTGCCTCACCATACCCAGTGGTGTGGCTGGAGCCATTCAGGTCCCTGCCTCACAGTCCAAGGACTCAAGAACCTCCTTGAGTTGTCTTGCAGAGCAGCTGGTCGATGTTTGTCAGGCATTTTGAAAATGCAAAGTTAAATAGATTGTGGTGCATACAAGCAATGGAATGAATACAGTGCAGTCACCAAAAAGAATGTTTTGGACCCATGTGCATTGGAGAGAGTTTCAAGACATAGTGCTAAGGGGAAAAGCAGGTTACAGAATAATACTTAGACTATGAGCCCATTTATGTTACTTAGATCTGCTTGTATTTGTGCAACACATCTAAGAAAAAGTCTAGAAGGAGAAACACTTCAAACAGATGATAGTGAGACCTCTGAGAGGTTGTGGTGTGGAAAGGGTGATTTTTTTCCCACTGTGCTTATTCTGTATTATTTGAACCTTTTCAGTGAAATGGTGTTCCCCTTATCACTTATGTGATAAATTTTAGAAAGGCAGAAACCACAAGAAAAATGGCACCTAGGTGATTTGGAATCCTCATAGTGCTTTACAATGTATCAAATAGTAGATATTTACTATCTAAGGTTTACTTCATTTTATTTTATTTTTTCTGTTCCTGAAACTATTTTGGTCCTTCTATTGCAGAAAGGAGGGGAAAGAACCAATTACTATGTGGACTTCTCTGTGAGGAACTGCTCCAGTGAGAATTTCCCCAGATACCGTCATGTGAGTATAGTAATGTCTGTGAAATAGTTTCACCTAGAGAACACTTACTACCTGCCAGGCACTCAGCTAAGTGCTTGACACATACATTGACTTATTAACCCTCAGACTACCCTGTGAGGTAGATACTACTTTTATCCTTGATTGTAGATGGAGAAACCAAGGCACAGAGAAATTAAATGAATTATGAGAATATGGTTTTACAATATACATGATATATACCTAAACTTAAAACAGGTTTTGTTTTTAACTTATTAGGATTAAAGGCTTAGCTAAAACTAATAACCAGCTTATATTCAGACCCTCCCCAGTAGTTGGTTTTATTCATTCCATCTCATTGACACCCACAGGGATCCCATTTGACAAATGAGGAAGTAACTGAGGCTTAACAAAGGAAAGGTCATGCCAGTGTTAACAACTGAGCTGAGATTAGAATCTGATTCTCCTTGTGCCCAGTCCAGTGTGATTTTCCCCCCAATCATTTACAAATAGATACCCATTTACCTGGAGGAAGATCTTAATAGGCATTTGCATGGTGACTTACAGTTTACAAAATACCTACACATATATTATTGCCTTGTTGGAGCCTCACAACAACCGCACTGAGTAGAAGCAAGTGCAGGCCTCCAATTCCCTGGGACAAAGGGGCCTAAGAGTTTAACCACTTACCTAAGGATGCAGCTAGAAAGTGTTAGGACATGGGATTTTAACTGTGGCCTTCTGATTTCAAGTCCAGAATTTTTCTGAGGTGTAACAACACATTTCTTCCTGGCTAGAAGGGAAGAAACATTTGTTAGTTTCTTTTTTGGCTGTTTAAATTTGCAACCTGACCAGATTTAGAATCCTGCCTAGTGGCCACAAGGAAGGACACCTTCCTCCCCTGCCCCCATCCCCAACAAACCCTTAGCTATCTTTGCGTAGGTAATGCAAGTCCAGTGCAGAACCACAGGGCTGGAGGAGAGGAGGCTCAGTGCTAAATGTCTCACAGCATTACCTCATTTAATTGAGCCCTCCCACAACTTGTGGGTAGATAACATTATACCCAATTTACAAAGACTGAGTTTCAGAAATCTTGTGTAATTGCCTATATTCACACAACCAGTAAATGGTCAAGCCAAGATTAATATAGGTCTGTTTGACTCCAAAACTCTACTCACAACCTCAGTGATTAATAGTTTCTTCCAGAAAATAGTCATCTCCTTGTCCTAGTCTAACTTTGACGGCTGGGTTTAGGGGCCTCTGGAGCACAGGCATGCCAGCCAGTCGTAGCCCTTGTACTCAGAGTGGGGCCAGCAGATGCTCAGCTTGACAGGGTCCATGCAAGCCATCTTTATACTGGCTCCTCCTTCCTGATGCTTTCCTCCAAGGGACGAGTTAAAGTTTTATAACTCCCTCTTCCACACCATTCCTTGTTCTCTCTAGGCACAGTCAGAAGGTTGGCCTAAAGACCAAGCAGCAATGACATGGTATGGGGGAGCTCTGTGCTGGGGACCACTTGTGGAGAAAAACCATAGCAACTTGTGATGAAACCCTCTGGAACCTGCACTTTCCCCCAAGTGTTGAATAAGAAAGATTTTCAATAACTGGCAGGGATAGCTGATACTATGACCCTGAGTTTTCTAAAGCTCTCCTTCCTTTCCTGAATATCTGGATGTTCACGACTCTGGCTGGGCACTTTCACACCACCTCCACATGCTTGTGCATGCACACACACACCCATGCACACTAACAGGCTTCTCTCTTATTTGTAGGTCTTTGGATTCTGCAGAGCAGATTTGTCTTATGATGTAGGGGCCACTGACTTGGAAACCCCAGAAGACATTGTCGTAAACTGTGAAGTCTTCAACTTTGAGGTGGGTTGCCTAAGTAGCCTGTTCCATGAGCAGGCCCAGACCAAGCGATATTTTTACACACATAGTATATTTGGTTCTTATGGCTCTGTGTGTATATCTGTGAGTGTGTGTGTGCACGTGCGTGAGAGAGAGAGAGAGAGAGAGAGAGAGGAAAAAGATACAGACCCCTGGAGAAAGAAGTGGCAATTGCTGGTATGACACAAAAAGTATAGTAATTTTTACAAGAAATGGGGAGTGGTAAGATTGGAAGAAAAATAAAATCATGACCAATTTAATCAACCTTGAAAGAATTTGAAAATGACCCTTGTAGTTAGGATGGCAGTACTGAGACTTAGTAATTCTTAGCTTTTAAGATCAGGCATAGAATCTAAGAGGAATGAATTAACCTCACACTTATTAAACAAATTTTATAAAATAGCATACAAAACAATATTTAACATCTGTCCCAGATATCCTTGTTTTATTTTATGGCTGAACACAAAGATGTTTCTCACACTATTTTTTATAAAAAAAAAAACAAACTGAAAATAATTTGAATGTCCATGTCCTGACTCAAAAAAAGAAAGAAAAAGGAAGGGCAGGTTTGTCACCATAAACATGGCTCCATAGATTTTTTTAAAAATTAAAGTCTGAGCAACGAGGGAAAGAGGAGGTCAACTGTTCACACTTTAGGAGGAAGAAATGTTTAAATCATCAAGACTTAGAACTCTGTCGATAATATCAATTATAAGGCACTAGTTTTCCAAATGTTGGTCTACAGTTGGTGCCATTCCATAATATAGTTTTACCACTTTATGTTGAAATGGGAAAAATAAGGATAGTAAATCAAGTTTTTCATAATACAACATTTATTCCATCTAAAGGACTATCCTTTATTCTGAGATGATCTTTATGACTGTTTTGTTGTCAAAATATTATTCCTTTTGTGAAATAATGATGGTGGTAGATGACGGTTTTTGTCTGTAACTTCTCTTGTTTTGCATGATGATACTCACTCTTCTGCATCCTTTTCCAGGAACACAGAAACATCAGTGGTGGATGGCCCTTTGCTGGCAAGTCTCCATTTAAGCCAGATGGGTCTAGAGACCATCATCATCCCCCAAAGCCACATGAACATGGATGCCCACCTTCCCCAGCAGAAGATCACCCAGACAGACCACCACTTAATCCAGGAGCTCCTCCACCATCGCCCCCTCCAGGGACAAGATGTCGTCACCACCCTTTTGTCACCAATGGGATCCAGGGATCCCCTCACAATCATACTTCTAGTAAGAACCAGTCCCATGAGCATCACCCCCATGGACACCGTCCCCATGGACCCCCTCCCTTTGGACCCCCTCCCCATGAACATCCTCCCCATGGACATCCTCCCCACGGACCCCCTCCCTTTGGACATCCTCCCCATGGGCCCCCTCCCCATGGACCTCCTCCCCATGGACCCCCTCCCCATGGACCCCCTCCTCATGGCCATAAATTCCATGACTATGGCCCCTGTGACCCACCACCACATAGCCAAGGTCCCCAGGATCACCATCGCCATGACCACGGCCCACCACCTAAGCACTCAAAAGAAAAAGGCCCAGGTAAAGGACATGTTCCCTTCCACGGCAGACACACTACATATGTTTATCGACTCCCTCCACTAAAGGAAGGTGAAGTTCTTCCTCTTCCTGAAGCCAATTTTCCCATCTTCTCATTGCCAAGCCGCAGAGACCCTCTAAAGCCAGAAATTCAGCCCTTCCCTCAGTCAGCCTCTGAATCATGTCCAGGGCAGTTCAAGAGTGAATTTCTACAAACTTCCAAGTTTTTTGCACATACATCTGCAAAATAAATTCTGATTTCCTTGGTGGGGAAAAATGAATAATGTTCTGAATTAGAATAAATAAAATATGACCAATAATAAATTAAAATTACAGTTATTTTGATCTTACTTTTATTTATTTATTTAAAACATAAAATATTGCTTTTACAACATTTTTTTCATGTTGTAAACGTTTTAGAACATTATATATGAATTAATTTCCGTCAGGCTTTATTTATGACATTTGTAGGAGTTCACTGTAGTTTGAATTTTATCATGACTTTTAAAGTAGCCAGTAAAATTTAAAACTTCCCTGTATTTTTTTAAATTAATGGGGTTTCAATCCAGTGAGCATTTATACATTTTTGCCAGTATATGGCCAGCTGACGGCTTTTCACATTCCTTACATTTAGCACTTTTATCCAGTATAAGTTTTTTCGTGCTTCCGAAAGGAACTGAACTGAAAGGTTTATCGTGTATTTACGTTCATGGACTCTCTCTCCAGTGTGAGTTCTTTTGTGCATTCAAAATGAGCTGGGATAGTCAAACACTTTCCCACATACCTGACATGTGCAACATCCATCTTCAGTGTGCAGTATCACATGTCTTTGAACACTTGTGAGAGCAATGAGGGCTTTCCCACATTTTTTACATTCATAAGGTTTCTCTCCAGTATGAGTTCTTTCATGTGTTTGAACAGAAGTGGGAAAACTAAAGCCACATTGCTTAAATTTATTGAATTTTTCTCCATTATGAGCCTTTTCATGCATTTGAAATGAACAGTGGCAGCCGAAGGCTTTCTCACATTATCTTACATTTATAAGGTCTATCTCCAGCATGCTCTATCATATGTCTTTGAACGCTTGTGAAAGAAACAAAGGCTTTCCCACATTTCTTACATTCATAGGGTTCTTTCTAGTGTGGGTTCTTTTATGTCTTTGAAAGGCACTCAACCAATTGAAGCCATTACCACGTTGTTTAGATTCATAGAATTTCTCTCCAGTGAGTTCTTTCGTGTATTCGAAACGAACTAGACCAACTGAAGGCTTTACCACATTATTTACATTCATTCAGTTTTTCTCCATGGTGAGTCCTTTCATGAATTTGAAATGAACTGGGACAGTCAAAGGCTTTGCCACATTCCTTACATGCATAAGGTCCGTCTCCAGTGTGTGTCGTCTGTGTCTTCCAACACTTCCAAGAGAAGGTTTTTCCTCATTCCTTCCCATCATAGGGTTTCTCTCCAGTGTGAGTCCTTTCAAGAATTTGAAAGGAGTGGAGGTAACTGAAGGCTTTCCCATGTTGCTCTTTTTTATATGGCTTCTCTCCATATTCCTGATTTTCATATGGTTTATGTCCAGTGTGAGATGGGATGAGCCTATTAAGGGATTTTTGACACACACAGACTTTTTCACACAAACTACATTCACATGGTTTTACTCCAGGAGGACTTTTCTCGTTCAGGTTAAGATTTGGTGTCTGGCTGAAGGTTTCTCCACAATGATGACTTTCTTTACTTTCACTGACTTTATCTGCAATATGATTGCTTAGATTTCTCCTGTGGTTTTTCTACTGATCTTCAGTGTTCTGTTCTTTCCATATTTTTCATACAGAAGTCAAGTTTGTAAAGATTTCCTCCATGACCTCTCTGCAGAGTGTTTTCTGAGAATGATCCAGCACAGCCCCACTCTTCCAGGGTGAAGTTGACAGCCTCGTGCTCAAAGGCCACTGAGTACATTTCCCCTCTTTGTGTGTCCTGGCATCCTCCCTATGACTAATGCATTCACTGTAGGTCACAGAGGACAGAGGCTGTGGCAGAGATGCCTGAGGTCATTACAGGTAGGTGGGACATTGCTGACACATTCTGGGAATAAAAAGCGACATCCATACATCTTTGCAAAGTGACTCCTCCACCCCTTCCAGCAGCACTTCTGATTCTTTTTTTTTTTTTTTTTTTTTTTTTTTTTTTTTTTTTTCCGTGTCCGGCAACGGATCGCAACCCTCAGTGTTGCCCCCGTACTGGACCGGGGACCGGCAACGGGATTGCAAACCTCGGCATTGCTCCCGTGCCTCACTCAGCCAGTGAGCGGGAACCGGTCTGTATGTGGGACCCGAACCCTCGGCTGGAGCGCTGCCGCGCCTCCCAAGCGGCGCACTATCCAGTGCGCCACCGGGCCGGCCCCGGCCCCGGCACTTCTGATTCTTAACCTTACTTTTATACTCAGGATAGAACAAAATGTGGATGGGAGAGGAGATGATGTGAGAAGAGACAGACAAATGGAAAACAGAGGAAAGATCTCCTTGCTACAAACCAGCAGTTAATTCACTAGCCACTACGTTACTTGAGGCAAATCTCTGATACTCAGAATTTCTTTTTAAAATTTATTATTATTATTATTATTATTTTACATTCTAAGATGTTGTGGAGCAGTGTGGGGGGACAGGAGGAGAGGGGGACGGGGAGGGAGACAGAGGTGGGGGTGGAGGGGTGAAGCTGGCCCACAGCTGGCTCCTTCACTGGCCTGGTTGCAGGGGAGGGGGGCAGTGTGGCTGTGATCCTCAGAATTTCTTTCTTCCCTGGACTTAAGTCCTCTAATTCTAGAGTCTCTATTACTGTGTATGCTACAGGTGGTCATACCAAGAAGGTATGTATGATCACGTAAAGGATTATTATTATTATGAAAGTGACCCAAATTCTCTCCCAATGGTTATTTCTAGTGGTCCAAATTTCTTTTTTGAAAAATAAATTCTAAATTCAGTTATAAAGCAAACAAAACTCTGGCTATAAACTGCAAAGAAAGTTGCAGGCGTGAATCATGACCATAAATTCAGGTACACAAGAAATATCACTTTATTTTTCAGAATAAATTAATTTCTGTTTCAGGTTGCCAACCTGCTGGGCTGATAGGAAACTTAATCCCAGTCCTACTTGGATTCCCCTCACCCTTCTACTCCCTACACAAAGCTGTGCCACAGTTCTAGAATCTCACCTAGTGTCAAGGTGTTTAGGTGGTAGGCATGAGAAGGAGTCCGATTCTTGATCATTGGTCCACCAGTCCCCCCTGCTGAGGTATGCTCACAACCCTGCTCTTTGAGTCTAGTTTATCTGATACTTCTGTATCAAATTGGGGGTACAGGAGTCTCTGTAACACTGCTAATGAACAGGATTGCCAAGATGTGCCACACAGCTACTCTTTCTCTAGGATCTTGCTGCCTTCCAGGCTGCATGCCCAGAGTGTTGCCCTCTGCTTCAAGATCATCAGGCTGCGCTGTTCTCATCTCTTTCCGCTGGCTAGTGGCTCTCTTTTTAGTCTCAGATAAGTTCATGTCCTTCATTTTTGGTACCAGAAGACTCTTTTCTCATATTCTAGTCACTCCTCTTTCTCCCTTCTACCCAAATCAGGGCTCAAGAATTTAGAAACAGGCTAATAAGACTTCAGATTCTCTCTACCTTCCAGCCTCAATGGTTAATGCCCAACGTAGTTAATAATTAACATGACAAAAGCACTGACCAATCAGACCACTTACAACAAGCAATTAGAATAGTCACCAGCCATAAACAACCCGTGTGGCTACACTGGGGTGCACCAGCTGAATGTGGCCCTGCAGAATCACATTCCTTCACAGAGGTATGAACCCAGGGTCAGCTGCTTGAATGGGAAGTAGTGAAAGGTGAAATCCAGGGAGGCAAAAAACCAAAAAACAAAAAACAACCCACGGTTAATAACTCAAAGTATTATCCTCCCCAGCAACATTTGAGTAGTGTTTTATGATTTGTAAAGTACATTCATAAATATTGCTTGAGTTAATAAAAATATTACCTGGAAAACACAGGAAAGCTCTCAATTCATCTCAATTAAATGCACTCATCATATGCAGACACAGTTGCTGCAGCTGAATAATTAGGTGAGAAACCATCCCTGCCCTAGGGAACTTACATTCTGCTAGAGGTTTTAGACAATATACTGTTGATTGTTGCTTTTCTAATTTTTTTTATGTCATGATGGCTAAAAAGTACAAGTATATGGGCCGGCCCGTGGCTCACTCGGGAGAGTGCGGTGCTTAGTGCGCTGGTAGCCCCGAGGCCGCCGGTTCGGATCCTATATAGGGATGGCCGGTGCGCTCACTGGCTGAGCGTGGTGTGGACCACACCGTGCGAAGGGTTGCTATCCCCTTACCGGTCAGGAAAAAAAAAAAAAGTACAAGTATATGGGCCGGCCCGTGGCTCACTCGGGAGAGTGTGGTGCTTAGTGCGCTGGTAGCCCCGAGGCCGCCGGTTCGGATCCTATATAGGGATGGCCGGTGCGCTCACTGGCTGAGCGTGGTGTGGACCACACCGTGCGAAGGGTTGCTATCCCCTTACCGGTCGGGAAAAAAAAAAAAAAGTACAAGTATATGAATGCTTGTTTGCAACTATTCCATCAACTTTCAAAAGTGATGTTAACAGGAGTGATATAATACGCCTTTTCAAATGTCTAAAGCCCAACTTCCTGACATCGCTCTTTGTGTCAGTGACACTAACATTCTTTAAGTTTTATAGACTAGAAATATTCATACCCAATAAACTCTATGACAGCACAGACTTTATTTTGTTCATTAAAGTATCTAGTGCATTCTAGGTGTTTAAGAAATCTTTGTTTAATGAATTGATACTGATGAAAGAAAATGCCATCAGTACAATCAAGGCACTTAAAATGGAGTTGGGAGGACATTTCAGCTTGAGCTTCAGTCACGTCTCATCCAAAGACACCCTGAACTTTTGAGCTGTTGCAATCAATCAATCACATCCAAAGGCACCCTGAACTTTTAAACTCTTTCAATCAATCACCAGGGTCATGACCTCCTGGAAAAATAATAGCCGACACATCTGTTGACTGTTATTCCACATACCTTCTGTCGAACTGAAAAATTTTTAGCTGAGGACCATCTCACAGACTGTTACAACCAATCCCTTACTGCCGACACTACTTGAAGATGCTAGCACAAATTGTAATGCTTGACAGAAAACTTTTGTAACCACCTCTCCTTCTGATTGGTCCTTTTTCCTTTATAAGCCCAAGTTCCTTCTTTGTTCTCTGGAGCACTTCCCAAGGTAAGTTGGAGCATGTAATTGGCTTCAGTCACTCATATTGGGGTCAAATAAATTCTTCATTGTTTAAGCCATGCCTCAGTTTCTTTCCAGGTCCATGATATACTAAATATTTTGAGTCCAGAGATTTTCACATATTTTGTAATTTAATCTTTACAGTCAACTTATACAGGTAATATAATTGTATTAGAATAGGCAGGGTGCTGTAACAAATTCAGTGGCTTAATGATGTAGAATTTGATTTCTCTTTCACGTAACAGTTCAATGTGGGTTATAAGTAGGTAGTCATCTATATGGTGATTCAGGGTCCCAGGCTCCATTCATCATGAAGTTCTTCCCTTCCCTTGGACTTCAGTATTTTTTTCTGGATCCTCTACATCCAACCCAAATGGGGAGAGACTAGAGGATCATGAAGGCAGTTTTTATGGGATAGGCCTGGAAGTAGCATGCATAACTTATGCTCACATTTTCTTGGCTAGAACTTAGTCATATGGCCTACACCTAATGCAATGAAGATTGGGAAATGAAGTCTAGCTGTACTCCAAGGAGGAAAGGAAATAAGTTTGAAAAATGAGCTGCCACAAAACCATGTTTTAGATGAGGAAAATGAAGCCCAAAGAGATTTAATTAATTGCTAAGGATCTTACAGTTAGTAAATTGTGGGACTGGGATTAGAATCCTGATCAGCCTTTTCCAAAGCCACATTCTTTCCTCTTTATTACACTGCCTGTATACACTGCCAAGTCCTTGACTATATCTTTCCAACTCCTCCTGGACAGTGCACCACCATCATTTCCTTACCCTTTCAGCTTTCAGTTCCTCCATCTCTGCTGCCTTTTCCTTCCTCTCAGCCTGGGAACTTATCAAGTCTCCTTCACCCTTGTTTTTTTTCTTACATCCCCCCATTAGAATCAACCTTCTGCCATCACCATGTACCTGACACTACTTCAGTAAGTCAGGAATT
The DNA here is from genome assembly GCF_000696425.1 of Galeopterus variegatus. NCBI lineage: Eukaryota > Metazoa > Chordata > Mammalia > Dermoptera > Cynocephalidae > Galeopterus > Galeopterus variegatus. The sequence goes on from NW_007728820.1 coordinate 38,305, forward strand.
CTCAACATTAGGTAATTGTAAGGACCAATTACCAGCCCCTGCACATATATTACCCCATTCACTCCTCATAAAAATCCCATTAAGATGTTATGGTCTTCTACATTTTACAGGTGAGAAAACTGAGGCTCAGAAAGATTGTGTGACCCTGACTAGCAGTTAAGTAGCAGAACTGGGTTGGAATCCAGGTTGCACTTAACTTGCCAAGCTCATGTTCCTGCCATACCAGTATGAGGCCACCATTCAGCCCCCATTGACACCTCTTTCCAGGAGCTCTCAGGGAGACAATTGCCAAGCCAGAGAGATCTTATCAACAATAAGAAAGAATTCTACCTTGTTTCAGTGGGGGGGAGGGTGAGACTTGAAGGCAAACATCTACTAAGGGCTAACTCATGTCTTTAACCTACCCTTAGATCTCCTTTCTCCTAATAATCTAACTTTATCAAAAAGGTTGCTTGGACACCCTTTCCACTCTAGGGACAAAAAGATGCTACCTTTTCCTCATCCATCATGAGGGTAATGGTCAACACTCCTATAATTAAAGACGGGTTAACAAGAGAGTAGCATAAAGTATTTATTTAATCGAAGTTTAACATGACATGGGAGCCTTCAGAATGAAGACCCAAAGACCCAAGGGAAAACTGTCCATTTTTATGCTTAGATTCGATGAAGCATAGACAACCACATAGAAGTGTGATTAGACAAAAAAAGGAATGATCTGACAAAGGTCAGAAAGAAAATCTCAGAGTAATGGATGGTCCTTTAAATGAATAAATGTTGTATTATGAAGAGCTTTTTCTACATCTTTATTTTTCTCATTTCAACATATTATGAAATGTAGACCAACATTTGGAAAACTAGTGCCTTATAATTGATATTCTCAACTGACTTCTGGGGCTGGCTGTTGTACAGAATGGTGGAAGAAAGATAGAGTAATAGTCCTAGGTTTTATAGCTGGCTTTGGGGGAGAGGGGTTTTAGTTTCCATGGCCTGCTTTGAGGAAGGAAGAAAGAGCAGGAGAAGGTAGTAAGAAGGAGAGGTCAAGTCTGAGTCTCTCTTGGCTTCCTTCAAAGTACTCAAGATGCCATAGTGCCGTACTTTGAGGTATCATTTTCTGAGTCCCAACATCACCAAACCTGAAATAAGAAGCAAGGACAGAGAATGCAGGGCTTCACTCAGCCCATCTCTTCATATGCTTCTCCTCGGTCTTCTCCACCCTGGGGAACATTTCCTGTATAGAACTAATGTGATTGAGCAGAGATGCTGGCTTGGCCAGAGACCAGGTGGGATGTCCATATTTTATTTTCAGTTGTGCCAACATCCTGGATGGGACTCCCAGAACTCACTTGATGTCCCTGTGCATGAGCTTCCCAGGCAAACAATAAAATTGATAACAGCCTGCTTCTATGCAGATAGATATCCTGCAAAGAAATGTTATTTAAAAGGATTCCGCTCATTGTACTAATTGTTGTATTCTTTATACATGTAATGACCTTCATGAATTGCTTTGGGAAAGTCACGAGGGAATAACAGAGCTAGTTGGTGGTTCTCCTCCCTTATTAGATTCTGCTCTGATTTGCTACACAAAGTTGTGCAATCACCTGGAAGTGTGCCTTGTGCTCCCATGTGCTTTTCAAATGCAAACGATAAGGTCAACAACCCCAGTGTTGTAATATTCTAGCCTGAAATGTGGTTGGATAATCCAGCAGAGCCATTTGCCCTTTTGGAATAGGGCAAACAGCATATGGCTGCAAGAATCCAAACAGGACCCTGAGTGCTGAAGCAGAGAGAGAAGAGGACAGAAGAGACAAGAGGCTAGAGATTGTTAAAATCAGTATCCAAGTTGGCTCCGGGTTCTTGGTGAAACCATCCCTCAGCTCCCAGAAGGAGACTATTAGATCATGAAACTAATTGCCATCCTTTTCCTCTGCTCCAGGCTGCTATCAAGTTTAACTCAGGAATCATTGTCTCAGGAAATTGACTGCAATGATGAGGATGTATTTAAGGCTGTGGACGCTGCGCTGAAGAAATATAACAATCAAAACCAAAGTGGGAACCAGTTTGTACTGTACCGCGTAACTGAGGTCACTAAGATGGTGAGTGAGCTGTGTTTAACTTTGAAGTCACTTGGGACTTGTGCTGTCTCTCGGAGCTCAGGCCTCACATTCACACACACACACACACACACACACACACACACACACACACACACAGCAACCTCTGAAGAACAGATACTCAAAGGTAGATGTTTACAGCTTTGAAAAAGACCAACATCACTCTCTAGCCTGGGGGTGGAGAGCAGGGTATGACTAGTCCTTGGGCCATAAAGGTTGGCTTCCTAGGTGATCAGAGAAGCAGTACCCTGGGGTGAAATGAAACTAAAGTAGATGGAGAAATTTGAAAGGGACTAAGCAGAGTGGGAGAATCCAGGAACTCGGTCAGGCTGTTGCAAGAGGATTCACTGGGTTTCTGGCCCTAGACTAAAAAATAAAGCCCTCCAAACCTTAAATGGAAGGGGGCACTTCATGGGGTATGTCTGAGAGGAGTCAGGAATGAGATTAGCATGGTTCTACTGCATTTGACAAGATATCTACCACAAAGTTTGTATGGATGGATGCATCAAGATTAAGAGCAATTTTTAGTTGGTTTTTAATGTTCTTTATCACTGCATTGATGCACTCAGATAGGAGACAAATCCTGGCAGGATGTGTAATTCAAAGAAATACAAATCTTTCAAGAGTTTATTTACATACATTTCACTATAAAATGCTGTGTCTCTTGGATAGTTAAGCAATTGGTTACTTCAGCAGGAAAAAAAAAAAAAAACCAACCATGTAAAATCACAAGGATAAAGAAAAAACCACAGTGGAGTGGTTTTTGTTTTTTATTCTGAAAGTAAAATCAAGCCATTTTGTTTCCTTGTCTAGTATAGTCAGGTGAGGAATTTTGCCTCCTGATGCTATCAAGTAGCAGTTTAGTGGTAGTGTCTTCGTTGGCTGACATCCATGGAAAATTTGATTTTTGAACTAAAATGCCCATATAGTCATCTTTTTATCTTTACTTTGCCATGTGGTTACAGCTTCTACCACCTCCTGCTTCAAGGCCTACATTATCAAAACCTTGGAGACTATCTCGACTCCATCATCTCCCAGACACAAATACTGTGGGCAGGTAGGCTCTGACAAGCACTGCCCTGGGGCCTCCTTGCTCTCAGTTGCAAAGTGAGGGACCGGACAGCATCACCCCCCAGCATCACATCTCTTACTGCTCTGACATGCCAGGATTTTGCATTGGAAAGCTCACTTAACTCAGCACCGTTACACTTTAGAACGTATTGTTATATGACATCTCAGAAAAATTAGATCAGGCATAAAAAGGAATGAAGTACTGACACATCTTACATGGCTAAACCTTGAAAACATAATGCAAAGTGAAAAAAAGTCAGACACAAAGATCACGTGTTGTATGATTCCATTGATATGAGATGTCTGGAATAGGCAAATACAGAGACAGAAAGTAGATTATTGGTTGCCAGGGGCTGGAGGCAAGGGGGAATGGGTAGTAACTGTGAATAGATACAAGATTTATTTAGGGGGAGATAAAATGGTCTAAAAGGGATTGTGTAAATATATGATAGGTCTTCAAAAAGTTTATGAAGAGATTCATATTGTCTTCCAATTCTACTTTTCCATGAATTTTCTGATGTACCCTTGTATTGAAAAACATTGAATAGTATACTTTAGGTGAATCTTCTGGCATGTGAATTAGATCTCAATATAGCTGTTTTTAAAAAGATACATTAGAAAACAAAACACAGACCGCTGCCAAAGCCAAAAGAAAAAAAACCAAAGTAAATAAAAATACCAAAATCACACATAATTAATCCTACCATACAGAGATAACTGTTAACATTTTTTCAAAGAAAGTTCTCTTGTTTGTTTTTCTAATTGTAAAAGTAGTATATATTCATTAGGAAAAAAGTCAGACAATTCAGAAATGTTTGTTTAAAGAAGAAAGTGAAAAGTAATTAAAATCCCACACTGACAGACAAACATTTTAACAGCTTGTTGCATATCCTTCCAGACTTTTTTTTTTTTTTTTTGTCTTTTGTCTTTTTCCGTGTCCGGCAACGGATCGCAACCCTCAGTGTTGCCCCCGCACCGGACCGGGGACCGGCAACGGGATTGCAACCCTCAGTGTCGCGCCCGTGCCTCGCTCAGCCAGTGAGCGGGAACCGGTCTGTATGTGGGATCCGAACCCTCGGACGGGAGCGCCGCCGCGCTTCCCAAGCAGCGCACCTATCCAGTGCGCCACCGGGCCGGCCCTTCCAGACTTTTTAAAGACAAATAAGTCCATATAAATCAGTTTTTACAAAAATGGGCTAATACTATGGATACTGCATTGTAACCTTTAAAAACTATATTTATAAGTATATTATAAACATTCTTCCAGAAAAATACTTATAATATTTATAAAAATTTAGATATATTTTTAATGACTGCATTGCTCTCATCAAATCAAACCAAGATCAATATTCAGAGCTATATCAGAACTCACTCAATTTATTGGCTGTTGGGTCATTCGGATAAATCCTAAATATCTTTGGTTGCTTTTTTCAGGTTGTCCCTGATATATTTTATTCCTTCAAGTACCAAATCAAGGAGGGTGATTGCCCTGTTAAAAGTGGCAAAAGCTGGCAGGACTGTGACTACAAGGAAGCGTCAGAAGCTGTAAGTGTGTTGAGATTCTCAAGCCTCCAGTTTCTCCATTGAGCCTGGCAGATTTTGTACTTGTGCAGGGATAACTAATATTCTTGAGCCTGTTTATGAGGAATGCACATAAACTCTCAAATGTATAGAAAAATCATATGCTTTATATTTGTGTTCTTGCATAGACAGAAAAATCAAGGCAAGACCAGGAATTAAACATGGAGAAAGCCCTCGCATGAGAAGGGGGCTCTAGAGACCAATCAGGACATGTGCGTCAGGCCCCAGAGAGACAATAAATCAACATTCAGGTTGAGCTGAAGAGCTGCTGAGGGGAGAGTGTGGGTGCTTCAACTGCACAGTCCTGAGTACAAATCTTGACTCTGCCTCCAACTAGCTGTGTGATAGCAGGCAAGCTGCTTGAACTCCCTGAACTGGGGCTCTTCCCTGTAAGAGGGAGATAATATTGACCTCATCAGGGTGTTGGAGGATGAAATGAGATAAATTATGCCAATGACCTTGTTCACAATGGCTTCCTTAACCAAACTTTTTTTTTTCCTTTTTGTCTTTTTTCGAGACCGGCAACGGGATCGCAACCCTCGGTGTTGCGCCCGCACCTCGCTCAGCCAGTGAGCAGCCGGTCTGTATGTGGGATCCGAACCCTCGGCAGGAGCACCGCCGCGCTCCCAAGTGGCGCACTGTAGCAGTGCGCCACCGGGCTGGCCCAAACTTTTTTTTTTTAATTAAGAATATCCATGAGATGCAAAGCTAATTGTCACCTCTCCTGCCCATGATGTGAGTGCCAGATTCATAGTGGGAGCATACCCCTTACCAGAAATTACTTTTGTACCCCTCACCCCCTCCCAATTATCCCACAAACTCCCTCCCCTCCACCCTCTCCCCCTCCACTATGTAGCCCTAGGAATGTTCCCTCCCTCTGTTGGATCATGGCACCACTGTGGTCTTTCTTCCCTGCCTTCCTTTCTCTCTTAGCTCCCACATGTGAGTGAGCGCATGCGGTATTTATGCCTCTGTGCTTTGCTTATTTCACTCAACATAAGTTTCTCCAGGTTCATCCCTGTTGTTGCAAATGGGAGTATTTCGTTCTTTTTTATGGCAGAGTAGTACTCCATAGTATATACATACCACAGTTTCCTTATCCAATCTTCCATCAATGGACATTTAGGTTGTACCTTAACCAAACGCTTAACATGCCTGGCACAGCACAGCTGGTTGTTTTGCCTTAATGAAGGGAGGCTGAAGACTGTATCTGCCTCAGAAGCAAGCCTTTCTTTTCACAGTCCACGGTTTCGTCTCTTTTATGTTAGGACATTGGCATCCTGTATGTGGTTTGAACAGATAGTCATCTGCTGTTGTAAAAGAGCACTGGACTCCAAGTCAAGAGGACAGGATTGTAGTGCTGGTTCTGCGCCTCAGTTATCTCATCTGTAAGGTGGGGATAATTAGCTGCTGTGCCCAGCACTGTCTGCTGTACAGGGCTGTGGAGATGAAGAGAGATGTGCCTTATCCTGATAAAATAGCATCTGTCACTTAGGAAAAGTCCAGTGCATTTGACTGAAGACTGATAAGACAAAAAAAAAAAAAAAACAACCGAAAAACACTTTCAAACAATAAAAATCAGCTGCCAGTTATTAAGTACCTACCATGGGGTGGGCCTCTATTGGGCGTTTTATGTATATTTGCACATTTACTCTTCACAATAACCCTGTGAGGTAGACGTACATATCTCCTACAAGATGGGTAAATTGAGACTCTGAGATGTGAAAGGACTTGACAGAGGCCACAGCTAGCAAGTGGCAGAGCTGGAACTGGATGACACTTTGACTCCAAGTTTCTTGCTCTTTCCAATAAGTTAAACTGAAGCTTATGTGAATAGAACTGACCCACTGAAATTGAGAGGTAAATCAAGAGGAGAGTTTAGCAGGCTGGTTCTAAGGCACTGCAGGCATTTTGGTGAAAAAGAAGTTATCTCCAGGGCTTGAAACAAAGACTCAAGCTTAAAAATCTCACCGTTCATACTACCTCTTCTCTGATGACTCATGAATATCAGTGGCTCGTAAAAAAATAATTATTAGGCTAAAAAACTTTCATTCTCTTGTCTCAAAACTCCATTGGAAAAAGTCTTCAAAAGTTGTTTTTTTTTTTTTTAAATGCCGTATTTAGCAACAGTACTAGGTGGACTTCTCCATCTGAAAGATTAGGATAAATGGTCTCTTTCTTTTCTTTTAGGCCACTGGAGAATGTACAGCAACCGTAGGGAAGAGGGGGAATAGGAAATTCTCCGTGGCTACCCAGACCTGCCAGATTACTCCAGGTAGCTGATAAACAGGGGGGGGGGGGGGGGTGGTTGGGGACAGGTAGGATTAGCCATTTCTGTGTGCCGGGAACACCACCTAGACCAGGCTGCTGTCCCCTCCCAGCAGGCAGCAGTAGCAATGCCATTTGCAGCATTAGGGAGGGCGGGGGCATGGGTGGGGTGGAGTGGCACAGTCCTGTGGTTGGGGCTAGGCTCATGCCAGTCATCTTCTCAGAACTATCCCAACTCTCTTCCTCAAGTGCCGCATTGTATCAGGTGTGTGCAAGGGCTCTGCAAAAGGACGAGAAGACACAAGTACTGTTTTCAATTGTAGTCAGCATCCTACAGTGAGAAAAGCATAGGCTTGGAAGTCAGACCTGACCTGAGTCAGAGCTCAACTTCTTGGCTTTCCTTTTCCTTATCTAGAAAAGGGAGATAACAGTACTTCCCACTTCACAGAATTGTTGTGAGACTGAAAGGAGATGATACTCCTGAAGGTACAATGCCTAGCAATCAATATAATGTATTCATGATAATCAGGATCAAAATAATAGCTAACATTTATAGAAGACTTATGTGCCAGCCACAGTTGTACGCACTTAACATGTATTGACATTTAATCCTCACAGCTATGAGGTAGGCTTTAATATGCACATTTTCCCGATGAGAAAACTGAGGTCCAGAGCAGTTAAATAACATGCCCAAGATCCCACAGCTAGTAAATAGTAGAATTGGTAAAGTAGACCCTCAATAAATGAAACTTATTAAGAACATATTTATGGAGCAACTTATCAACAGATATAACCACTATTAGCTCCTTCCCTAATGTGGTAGATGCGCTAAGTACAGAGGATGCCATTCACAGAGGCCTTCCTGGAGCTGGCCTTCTGCAAGAGTTTTAGTCCATGAGGGCTCCCGAAGAGCATCTTCAGAGCCACTATTGTAAATCATCACAGTGGCAGTTGTGTATACCTGCCTTAGTCATTTATATGGTACCGGCAAAAATTATGTCCTTGGCATTCTGGTTCTTGCAAGAAATTGTGTTCAAAGAAAAACAGTCCAAAACAGAAAAGAAATCACAAGTAATTAAAAATCTTTATTTTAATTTTAAAAACGTCTCTGTAGAAATGACAGCGTAGGGTGAAAAATAATTCTGTCACCTAGAAAAACATTTTTGTGCGTGTGCACATTTTCCCTACTCCTCTCTCTCTCTCAAAAGGCCTTCCTTCTCGCCTCTTAGCCCCAGGCAACCTTCTGAATAAAAGCCGGCCCTGGAGAGTTGGCAAATCATCCTCTGGGCTTTCTTCCGTCTCCCCTTTCACCTTCTGTGCCTGTCAGTAACTATCAGTGATTCTCTCAAACTCGTCATGGAATTTGCCTCCAGTTTTTTAACTTTGCCCATTCCCCTTATTCAACATAAGGTATACAAGGAGAGGAGGGGGGGAAGCTATACATTCGCAGCCGGCAGATTTTTTCTGACACACATTTATGGAGACAAGGCCAAGAACCGGTTGCGAGGAGAGCTCTGGGGCCCGCTCCCCACTCCGGCACGTGGTCGCACGCCGTGCCCCTCCCCCCCCCCCCCCCCCCCCTCCCCGAACTGAAAGACAACAAACCCGCCGAGGAGTGCGGTCAGCCCAGGTGTGGACCGCCCTGGCAGCGACAACACCACCAGCAGCTCGCGTACCCGCTCTTCGACTGACGTCGGCCTCCCCGGCGCGCGTTACTGCTCTCGCCGCTGCTCTTACTCCTCAACCGAAACTTTCCTACTTACCAAACCCGTCGCCATTACCAAGTCTTTCAAGCTTCGTCTTCCCCCTCCCCTCAACCCCCCCGGGGTCCGAGCCTCCGCCTATCTCTTTCGTCCTTTTATTGGCCTGTAGAACTGCCATTCAATTCTTCGCCTTTTCCATTGGGTGATACCGTGCTCCGCCTCGGGGGGCGGGCATGTATTGACTTTTGTGTTGTGTTTACTGGAGAAGGCGGCGTGTCAATCACTAGAGGAAGTGCTTTGGATTGGACGGCTGCCGAGACTCCGGGGACCCGAGCCAAACTTTGCCCCCGAAATGGATTGTGGGTTCGTAGTCTCAGCTTTTCGCGTTAGCTCTGAGAAACCGTAGGCCGGAGGAACCGGTTGGACTACATATCCCAGAGGTGCGTGCGCAGCGCAGTCTTGATAGTAAACAAGAGTCATAGGGACACGTGTATCAGCTCGTTTGTTTTGGTGTCTGGGACAAATTAGGGCCATCTGTTATGAACATTTCTTGGTAATTTCACACGTACTCCTTTTTAAATATTCTACATCGTTTTATGAGAAACCCTTCAGGGGCTTCCCATTCTTTCAGCAGACAATTCTTCATTCCCTTCAGAGGGTCTGTGGATCCCCTGAAATCATGTGGAGAATGCTGTGAGTATGTGCGTTTTCCTGGGATGGGAGCCATCGCTTTTATCGGATTCGCCAAGGAGCCCGTGACATGGGCTGGATATAGTCAGCCACCTCCGCATGCGGTAGTAACCGCAGCCGCGAGTGAGGCCCCTGGGCAGCACCGGCTTCTCTCCGCCCGCCGTCCGGCACCGCGGCGCCTCGGCTCGGCCTGCTTTCTCCGGAGCCGACCGTCGCGTCTCCCCACGTGCTCGCCCCGCGTGGAGTGGGCTTGACCGCTCTTCATCGCTCGCGGCTCAGACGCCTTCCTCTTTTTCTTAGTGGAGCCCTCCCTGGCCTCACTCCGCCTGTCCAGGCTCTTGCTGAATCATTTTGAAATGATCCGTCTCCAGTTCTGTCTCTCCCACGCGACTGTCATCTCCTTCCCAGCGGTCACCGTCCCTAACGCATTAATGTCTACATGAATTAATTCTATAATTAAAATTACTTTAAAATAAATTTAAAATAATTATGCATGATATTGTGCAGATAAGATGTTCCTGAATGAATGATAGGATTTTTTCCTCTGACTGAAGAGCAATCTTGTGTTCTCCTTTTCTCTAGTACATACTGGTATTTACTGGAAAGTTTGTTTATCAGGGCCTTCTAAATTTTCTTCTTTGCTTAGGGCAATGTATCTGAATATTGATTTCCATAGTTAACGCCGCCTTTTTACCTGCTCTTTGTTAAGCCGAGGGCCCTGTGGTGACAGCCCAGTATGACTGCCTTGGCTGTGTGCATCCTATATCAACGGAGAGCCCCGACCTGGAGCCCATTCTGAGACACGGCATTCAACATTTTAACAACAATACTGATCATACCTACCTCTTTGCTCTTAGAGAAGTAAAAAAGGCCCAAAGACAGGTTTGTTCTTTAATTTTTCATGTCACACAGTATTGCTAAAAATTTGTTAGATCTTTAGAAGTAGCATTTCATTACCTAAAATAAACCATTGGCTGAAGGAAAATGTATGATTGCACTTCTGGTGGTGAGGAGCTCTTCTGTGTTTTCCTGTGACTAGCATAGAGGATGCAAAGGGCTTTCTCTTTAGTCAAAGGAGTATGATGTAAAGGGGGGAAAGGTGGCCAATCAGAATCCCTTCCTCTGAAGTTTGTTTTTAAAGAGTGAGTAGTCATCGTGACATGTTCTTCCCAGAGACGATGAAATGGAAAAGCCATTCTGGCCTTAAGGTTTTAAAAGAAAACTATACCAGCACCTAGTTATCATGAATTAAACATGGCTCCAAAATATTAACTTTTATCTAAAATGGTTGGCATGGCTCTCTGGGTATTCCCTAAATTATAGTTTCCATATCATCAGAAAAAGAAAAAAGTTAATTTCTGAAAATCTGGTCTTTTTATTGGCTTAGCTCACCCAGCTTTTTCTGATAGTTGACTGTGTCCGTTGTATTTCAGCCTCTTATTGGTGACTCTATGAGTGACTGACTTTGGTCAGTAACATTCGCTGCATTTGAAGGACCTTACAACTTTCTTTCATGCGAGATGCATGTTTTACTCAATTATGTCCGTATACAGCTATCAGGATGGGACCAGACGAGAATAAAGTGGGAGAAATCATACCTCATGATGGTCTGGGAACTGAGGACCCATCAGTAAAGGCCACTCTCCTCCGAAGTTTTCTTTGTCCATCTGGAAGAGCATTATTATTTTGTGAAATTCAGCAAAACATTTTCTGTCTGAAACCTGGCAAGGGCATAGTGTTAGATCTTACTTAAGGAAATGTAGTAACTCCATCTATATATTGCGTTTCATTTTCAGACGGATAGGGGTGTGTTTGTGTGTTGTGTGTGAGGGATGTGAGAGTCTCAAGGTGCTCAGTATTTATTCAGTAATGTTTCTGCCTAGTAGTAATAATAGTTTATATTTCTTGGCCACTTATTATATGCCAGGCACTGTCTAAACTCTTCATAACATTTATGTCTCAGTGTGAATAATGTTTAAACTGCCCTTTAAATGGTCACCCCAAAACTGTTTTCAGGTGGTGGCTGGATGGAACTTTCAAGTTAACTATGCAATTGTGCAAACTAACTGTTCCAAGGAGAATTTTCTTGTCTTAACTCCAGACTGCAAGACCCTTTTGAATGGTGTAAGTAGGCCAAACTTTTTATAAATTATAAAGTTGTTAGCATTTTGTTTATAGTATTTGCAGGAAGGGGAACTATCAAGCAGTGGGGGAAGACTGTCACTAAAACTTCAGATGACACTCAGCAATTTATATTTACCTTCACTTGGGAACTCTGAAGCTCAGGTCACGGGTCAAACTGCCTTACCACCTGGTCAAAGAATTTGTACATCCAGCAATCTTAGCAATAAATATTTACAGAGTATAATAATCAGGGAATAGGAATGGCTTGAGACAAAATGATGAAATTGTTGTTTATCTTGTTATGTCTTCACACTTTCCTATCTCCTTTTCTTTCCCGTGTGCTTAATGCCCTTATAATGTTCCTGAGCTCTACCCACCTCACTTCAGACTTTTCTCTGCTTGTTTTCTCACCTTCCCTTCTCTACCTTTATCTTTAATAACTATATCTTGAGTCTCTATCCCTTAGGTGCCCTTCCTAGGATGATATCTTGTTATCTGAATCAAAATTATGTTAAAATGTTGTATCTCAGGGTGGATGTGACTAGTGAATGTTAAGATAGCTAAGGCATGATACTTTCCCAGAGATATTTACATTTGAGCAGAAGACTATGCTTTAACCAAGAAATTACTGCAAGTCCTGTAACTCTGCTTCTAATTCTATTACATGGGATATCCAGACCATGAGATGTTCATTTTAGTGTTATTTTTAATGGAAAAACATTGGAAATAAATTGCATATGCAACATTAAGAAGTGGTTAAATAAATTACAGTATATCTATACAGTAGAATATGATATAGCTATCAAAAAAATTTATAGTTTTTAGTGAGATAATAAAATGGTTGCAATATGTTAAGAAAAAAAAAGCAAGATACAAAACTATACATACAGATTCATTCAAATATGAGTAAAGTAAATGTAAATATAAAAAGTAATGGAAAACAAATATGCAAAATATAGAATATAGTTAACTTTCAGTTGAAATTATGAGTGCTTTTTCTGACTATACTTTTTTGGAACTCTTTAGTACTTTCCAAATTTTCTAATTGAACATGCATTTATTTCATAATTGGAGAAAAAAGTAAAAAGAACACTATCAAGAGAGTGAAAAGAAAACCCACATAATGAGAGAAAATATTTGCAAATCATATATCTGATAAGGGTTTAATATACAGAATATGTAAAGAGCCCCTTCAACTCAACAACAAAAGGGCAATCAACCCAGTTAGAAAATGGCAAAGATATCTGGCTTCTCCAATAAACTCTACAAAAGTAAAAAAAGAAAAAAAAAAGGGCAAAGGACTTGAGTAGATATTTCTGTAAATGAGACACAAAAATGGCCAATAAGCACATAAAAAGATACTCAACATCCTTAGCCATCAAGGAAACACTAATACAAACCACAGTAAGATGCCACTTCATAATTAGATGATGGTTATAATCAAGAAAAGGAAAATTGGAGAGGATGTGGAGAAACTGGAACATTTGTACATTGCTGGTAGGAAAGTAGAATGGTGCAACCATTATAGAAAACAGTTTGGCAATTCCTGAAAAAGTTAAATACAGAATTACTATATGACCCAGCAATTGCACACCTAGTTATATGCTTAAAAAAATTAATAACAGGTTCTTAAGCAGATACTTAGACATGAATGTTCATAGCAGCACTATTTATAGTAACCGAAACAACCCGAGTATCCATCAACAGATGAACAAAGTGTGGTATACACACACAATGGAATATTATTCAGCCTTAAAAAGGAATAAAGTTCTCATACATGCTACATCATGGACGAACCTTGAAAACGTTATGGTAAGTGAAATAAGTCAGACACAAAGTACAAACAATGTATAATTCCACTTACATCAAATATCTAGAACAGGCAAATTCATAGTGACAGAAAGTAGGTTGAAATTTACAAGGACGTGGGAGGAAGGATTATGAAGATTCATTGCTTGTTTAGTACAGAATTTCTGTTTGGAGTGGCGAAAACTTGGAAATAGTAATTGCATGACATTGTAAGTGGAATTAATGCCACTGAATTGTGTACTTTAAAATGATTAAAATGGCAAATTTTATGGTATATATTTTACCACAATAAAAAATACAGTTTAAAAAAAAAAGGAGAGAGGAACCTTCTAAAGTCATACACTCTCTTAATTAACTTTAATTAACTCTATTAATTATTAGTTAACTTTGAGTCAGCTGGCCATTTAAGCATCTCTAAATGCCTTCTGTTTTTTATGCTTAGTTAGCCATTTGAGGTTGCATAGGCCTAAATGCCACCTAACATTAATCTTCCTGCATCTGTTTGTAAGGCTTCAGTTTAGTTTTCTCATTGCAACACAGAGAGATGCAGGGCTGGTTGAAGTCACAAAGCCAGTCAGATTTTTGGTATAACTTCTTTGAGACTCCATTTCTAAAATAGGAAATGATAATAACACCTGTCTCACAGAATTTTTACAATAATTAAAGGAAATAAAATATAAATGAAATATTTTCCCAAAGTTGGTAAGATTTAAGGCGTGCTGTTCAAAGAGTGTTCCCTGGACCAAGCATCAGCATCGCCCAGGAGCTTGTTAGAAAAACAGAATCCTGAACTTCACCCCACACCTACTGAATCACAATCTGCATATTAATAAGGTTCTCAGGCGATTCATGTGCAATGTTAAAAGGATTGAAAGCACTGAGCTGGCCTGTTAGCCCAGTTGGTTAGTAGTGCTGCCCGGTAACACCGAGGTCAAGGATTTGGATCCCCTTACCGGCCAGCTGCCAAAAACCAAACAAAAAAAGTTTTAGAAGTACTGATTTAAGAAGTTTCATAAGTAGTTCTCAATCCATACAGCATATTAGAGTCACCTGGCTAGCATTAAAAAATACCTAATCGCAGGCCATTCCCCCCAAGCATACTGGTGTAATTTGTCTGGGGTGGGTCCCAGGAGGCAGAATAATCTAAAAGTTTCTCAGTGAGTCAAATGTGCTGATAGAATCAAGAAACGCTGGGCTACTCCCTGCATTTTTTTTCTCATCCAAACTTAAGGTATTTTAAGTATGGTACTCCCTATATCTTTTTAAAAAATGTATGTGTTCCTTTATTGGAAATAATATTCTCTCATATTTTTATACTTCTCTGCTTTGCCATGTTGCCTTTTTTATTCATTTGGCTTTTCCCCCGTACTCCAGGAAGGATTATTTGGATGTTATTATTTATGTTATTACTTTCTGTTTTCTATTTCATTGGTTTTGCTTTTATCTTTATTGTTTCCTCCTTCTTGTTTTTCTTGTTTATTATTCTTTTTTCTTCTAATGTCTTGTAATAAACACCTAGGTTTGATGGGGTTTTTGTTTGTTTTATGCCTCTCTTAAATTACGAAATTATGTAAAGTCATGAATTAACACTGAATACTGTTCTGGCAATACTCAGTTGGTTAGACTGCAGCCTTATAACACCAGGGTCATGTGTTCAGATTCCTGTACTGGCCAGCTGCCAAGAAAAAAATCATATGTACTATATGAAAATACTATTTAAATAAATTTTCATTATGTTATTCAAGTCTTCTATGATCTTACTTATTATTTATTCACTTGGCCTTAGATTTACAATTATTAAATTTTCCCACCACAATTATAACTATTCATATACCTCATTTTTTCTGCTTTAAGTATTTTGATTCCATGCCTTCTGGTCTATGCCTTTGAACAATAAAATTCTACTTTTTACTACTTTTATGGGTTTTTTATTACCTTGAATTTTACTTTGTCCAGTATCAGTAATACTCTAGCTCCGTTTTTGTTTATATTTGCCTCATATAGCTTTGCTCATTCTTTATTTTTAAGCTTTATTTATCTTTATCATGAAATATAATTTTTGAAGCTGTTATAAATGCATTTTGTTTTTAACTTAATCCAAAAGCCTTTGACATTTTTTAAAAAAATTCTACCCATTTACTTATATAGTTATTATTTTCATACTAGGTATTCTTGTCATCTTATTTTGCGTTTTCTGTGTGTTTGTGTATGTGTATGTGTTTGTTGTATTTTAATTCTATTATCTGTTTCTTATTCTGTTTTGCAGTTAGACTATGTTTTATTCTGTTTTTAAAGCAATGATTTAGAAAGTAGACCTCGTTTTTAATTTTACTAGTTGTTTACCTTAACTATTCACAAAAACGTTTTTAATTTATGCACTTACATGCTTTTTAAAAACCAGGATATGGCTGAATGTACAGATAATGCATACATGGATCTTCAGGAAAGAATTGCTTCCTTCGTACAGAACTGCGACTTTTATCCAGGTGAGGAATAACACATGTTGGCATCCCAATAGTGGAAGAGTGGTCCCAGACAACTGGCTGGGTCTTTTCATATAAATTGTATTTTAGTTTCTATGACATTCTACAAAGTCTATGTAACCTACAAACCTTGATGTAAACGCTGTACCCCTTCCCTGCCCAGTTGCACTGCAGTGAGTACAGCTGAGACTGTTCTGCAAGTGACCAGAAGGAGGTACCATGACGAAGGGAAAATTTATGTTGTCTGGGCAAAGTTGGTCTTTGGGTACAATGCCAGCTGGTCTTCCCTTGTGTATAAGTTATCCTTAGTCATGTGTTAGAGAAAACTGTATCTCATTTTTAACCACTCAGAATAAAATCCTTCCAATTAAAGTTTTTGTTTTGTTTTGTTTTGTTTTCCTGCATGTTATAATGGGGGGAAAGGTAGGTGTTGTTAGTTTATGGTCAAGTCAGTCTTTCTTATAACAAGAGTTGGCTTTTCTCCTACTTGGAAAATAGTTGTATATATTCCACGAGGAGAAGCATTACTGAGAGCCACAGGACTTAAACTTTTCCATTAGAGAGTCATTCCTTTAAATTAAACATTGTTTTTTATAGTTTCCATTAAAAATGCAAACATTCAGAAAATATGTAGCATATTGATTGAATCACTGACACCTTTCAATTGAATATGTTTCTCTAAAGACACTGGGCTCTGAGGAAAGGAAAGTATAGTTTCCATTAAAAATGCAAACATTCAGAAAATATGTAGCATATTGATTGAGTCACTGACACCTTTCAATTGAATATGTTTCTCTAAAGACACTGGGCTCTGAGGAAAGGAAAGAAGAGAGGCAGGAAGTGAAGGTCAGACAGACGACCTTCGCCCACTCACTGCTAGGCCTGGGGTACCATGTGGCCCTCTATAAACATGGATGCTGGGTCTTGTGTGGGAGAGGTGCTAGGCTAAACTGCTCCTTCAGTGCACATGCTGATAAAATCTGATTCTTTTAGCGGAGGATTTTGTACCAACACCTCCCAAAATTTGTCTTGGCTGCCCCAGAGATATTCCCGTCGACAGCCCAGAGCTGCAGGAGGCTCTGACTCATTCCATCGCAAAGCTTAATGCAGAGAATAATGAAACTTTCTATTTCAAGATTGACACCGTGAAAAGAGCAACAGAACAGGTCTGTAAATTATGCTACAAAAATACTGATACTATAGTCAATGTGCAAATTGCCTACTCATTTTGCCACTGATCTTGGCTCTGGATTGGGAAACAGTATACTTGGTAATGAGATATGGTAGATTTGAATTCCAAGTCCACTGCATGCTTGATGTGTGATCTTGGACAAGTCTCTTGGAACATTCTCTCTGTTTTCTATCTGTAAAGGACTGGGATGAGGATCAAAGAAGATAATGTATGTCAAATCACTTTTAAAACCCTAACATGCTATATAAATACTACCAACTGTTATATAATTAATAAAATTTGTTACTCATCTCTCATTATCACTTAGTGCTTTGGGCTCAGCCATATTGGTCAATCCATCATTGCCCAGAGTTTCTCCACACTCTATTTCTGTGTTGTTTCTCCCACTCTTCCCTCTGCCTGGGGTGCCCTTCCCTCTTACAGATGTACCTTCTGGGGATTCATCTCTCCTTTCATGCTCTGTCAACAGAGGACAAAGAGTACCTCAGTTGGGAGTCAGGAGACTCAGCTCCACCACAGCACCTGCCAGTCACGTCCCAGGTGGCTCCAGGTGGTCATTTCAACTTTCTCAGCCTTTGTGGCCCTATCTGTAAGATGAGTGGCTAGAGTAGAAGAGCCCAAATTCCTACCAGCTACAACAGTCTAAAACCCATGTGTTCGTGGACAGATTTCTATTCTAGAGACTCAAAACTCTCTTCCTAATACAAGCTAAACGAAAGAGTCAAAATAGAACCAAACTGTTACAGCAAGCCAATATGATCTTCATAGTCTCCTGAGAAAATTCTCACTAAAAATTTCATGCTTTTGGCTCAGTAGTTGAATTTGTAGGAACCTAAAATAAGAGTCTATATGCAATGATATCCACTGCAATTTCGATTATAATTTTAATTGTAGTTATCAAAATGATCTAGAACATGGGAATGATTAGATAATGCCTGGCCTCTCCTCACAATGGAGTATTAAACAGCAATTATAATGGATCTTTGTGAGGAGTTACTGATGTAGGAACTGTCTATGTTTTATTAGTGTGAAAAAAAGGGGCCATACAAATGAATATACGTTATGTTCTCAATTATGTTATAAAAATGTACAGAAAACAATACTGAAAAGAAATGAATGCCTCAGACTATACACACAGTGGTGGTTTTTAGGAGATGGCACAATGGGCTATTTTATTTTCATCCTTCTATTCTCCTGTTAGTTTTACAAAAAAAAAGAAAACAAACTTTATGAAAATAAATGAAAACTGACACTTTGATCTGTCTTCTACTGGAGCACTCATTCCTGTCCTGGACGCCTCCACCCCCTCTCCTAGGTTTCACTGTCATGTGACCATATTAGCCATACTTGGAGGGGATACCAATCCATGCTACTCTTGTTTTTGTTGGCTTTACTTTTCACTTCTTGTTTTTGCTTTCTTTTGAAAAAGGGAATTTCACAAGAAATTCGTATATGCATGTCAGAGGTTTGCTATCAAGAGAGAATCATTCATTCCTAAACATGAATATCTAGTCCTCTTAGCAATTACAGTTCTCTCTGTAAATTAACTAATTAACATTTGTGAGTGTGTGTGTCTGTGTGTGTGTGTGTGTGTGTGTGTGTGTTAAGGATGTCAGGAGAACACCAACAAGTACGGCAACAAACCAAACAAAGCCAACATCCCCTCAGTTAGTTGCCAAATCAATCTGAATACTGAGAGAATTTCAAACTTACTTTAAAGAGATGAATCTTTACTGATTTTTGCTTTTAAAGAGAGCAATTTGACTGCTTAGACGTGTTGACACAAGGCAGTGTTGGTGGAAACAGACAATTTACTGCAAATTAATTAACCTTATGATGAATTTGATAAAAGCCAATCTCCAAATGACCAATTTGCTAAATTTTATTCCTCCCCTCTGGACCCTGAATAGAGTTGAGCCATCAGTTGTGATTTGAGTCACAAATTCCCAGCTTTTTAAAAATTTTATTTTATTTATTTATTTATTTATTTTATTGATTCATAATTGATTACATGTTTTGGGGGTTCAACATTGATGTATGTTGATCAAATCGATATTATCAGCATATGTCTTATTATAAATCATACCTATTCCTCATGCCCCTTATCCAATCTCTCCCCATGCCCCCTCCCTCCCTACTCCCACCTCTGATAACCCTAGATTTCTTCTCTCCTTCTGAAAGAGTAATGGTTACCCTGTTGATTTGTTGCCTAGATGATCTGTCCAGTGCTAAGTGAGGTGTGTTCAGGTCTCCCACTATTGTTGTAGAGTAGATGCTTCTTCTAGCACTCCGGAATGGGCTTTGTGGAAATAGGTTTCTTTCCTCTTCTTTTCTTTGGTCTCTGCTGGTGACTCTCCTTGTGTCCATGCACTGAAGTGGCTGGCAGGACATCAGCATGGTGGTTGTAGCGTCTAACCACTTTTGTGGCGGCCATGGCCATTGTGGTGGCTGTGGTCACATGGAAGTGGTGTTTTGGGCATGCTCCTTGCCTGGTTGTGGGAGGAGGGATTGGTTCCCAGCTCCACCTGTTTTTACATTCTAAGATGTAGTTGCAGAGGAGCTGGGTGGGAGGGGGAGAGAAGAAGGGGGAAGGAAATAGAGTGGGAGAAGGAGGAAGAAGAGAGGGTGTGGTTGAGGCCCATGGCACTCCCCTCATTCCTGCAGGGGAGACTAGGAGGCTTCCAGTGGTGGCTTGGTCATTGCTGGGCTAAATGCAGATGTCAGGAGGGTGTGGCCAAAGCTCTCAGTACCCCACTGCCCCTGCTCGGGAGCCCAGGGTGCTTCCTATGGCAGCCTGGTGGTCGCTGCTGGGCTGGTTGTGGGTGTCAGGGGCATGGCTGAGGCCCCTGGCCCTCCCCCTTCCCTGACTTGGGGGCCCCGGGGCCTTCTGGTCCTCCTAGGTTTTATAGATGTTCTTTGGTGAAGTGAGACCTTTACTAGTTAATATCAAACTTTGTCTCTGGTATACGGGTATTTTGTTTTTCTTTCAGCTCTGTGCTGGATTATTCGCTTTTCCTACTTAAACTCCACTGGAACTAATTTGTTGCCCTTTGCTTACTTCTAAAAGGGGGAACTTCCTCTGGGGACCAGCACTTGAGCTCTGTAGTTGAGCTAAATTGCTGCTTTGTTGCTGATTCTCTGGGGAAGGCTTTTCGTGCAGCTCAGGTTTTAATGGTTGACTTTATAGGTTCTTCTGGGTCTCATGAGATCCAGTACATCTGGGTTGTGTAGAAACTCTGGTCTGGACCTCAGTCTTTTTAGCAAACTGCTCCCCATAAAGTTCTGTATTCCTGACCAGTCTACACAGAGTGGGCCTGTGCTGATGGGGGGGCAGATCAGCTGTCCATGCTGTGTCTCAATTTCTGTCTCCCCTGCTGCCCACACTGCAAACACTTCCCATGGGAAGGCCATGCACTGGTCCCTTGCAATGACTCACTGGCCTCTGAGTGGTTTCTTTTTTCAGTTATTGTGGCTCCTTGGTCCTATGTGGGTCCACAGGAACCCTGTTAGTTGTCTTGCTGGCCTGGGGGCCACCAAGGCCCTCCTCACCCCTGCTGCCTCCAAGCAACTTCATGTGAAGTGCACAAGTGGCTCCTTGGTCCTATGTGGGTCCACAGGAACCCTGTTAGTTGTCTTGCTGGCGTGGGGGCCACCAAGGCCCTCCTCACCCCTGCTGCCTCCAAGCAACTTCATGTGAAGTGCACAGCTGTGGCTTTTGCTAGCTCTTGCTCAGTGTGCTCAGCAGCTCCAGGCTTGAAGTGGCCAGGATTCCAAACAGTCAGAGTGATCCTTTCTTTCTCTCATCGTGGCTTCTCCTGCCTTCATGAGCTCCATTGGTCTTTCCTCCCCTTTCCCTGAGCTCTAGCGGCCCCAGCTTGGCTGTCATTGCTTTTTAATAGTTGTAAATTGGCTGATTGTGGGAGAGAGTGATGCTGGGAACCGTCTATTCCATCATCTTGACCAGAAGCCTCACTCCACTTCCCACAAATTGTCAGCTTTTTTAGGTGACATTACATTAATCAACTTTAATGTCAAAAAAAAAAGATTGAATTAAGGTGCACTCTGTCATGAGCAAAAGAATTCATGAGCACTAAACTATAGACTCTAAGGCTCTCTTGGAACCTTCCTTTCCAACTTCCACACACACCTAGATTTAAGTTAATTATTAAATTTGTTCTAATAATTTAAACATACTTAGCCAGCAAAACAGTGCCAGAAATGGTAGAGGAGTTTAGTTTTTCCTATGACTCTTCTCTCCCCATACTTTTCCCATCACATGTTTCTCCATGATTTTAAAAAACACAAAGAGATAGAGAAGACTGTTATAGTTTGCTCTTACAAAAATAGGATTACACTATCACCCTGTAACTTCCTTTTTTCAATAATGGCTGTCCCTCCAGGTCAACAGATATAGACTCCATGCGTTCCTTTTTTTTTGGCAGCTGGCCAGTATGGGGATCCAAACCCTTGACTTTGGTGTTACAAGTCTGTGTTCTAACCAACTCAGCTAACCAGCCAGCCTCATGCATTCTTTTTAATAGCTACATAATATTACAAACACATACATGTATGTGCATGCATCCACACATACACATACATTTAAATTCTATAATTAAATACTAAATAATTTGGTCAAGAAACTGGGCCACAAAATGCTTAATGGAAGACACCACTGTGTAGTAATTAAAACTGTTTCTAGAGATTAAAATGGTTTCTTAATATAAAAAAAGTAAGAGAAGCAATAGAAAATACAAACAATTTTCTTAGTTGCATAATTTAATCTACATAATTTCTACAGTGGCACTAACTCAGTATTTCACTAACTGAAGATTTGGCAGGACAACGAGGGTTGTTTAAAGAAAATGTTTAAGTTTTTCTTCCTACTCCTCTTAGATTCTATTACAACTTGAGCCCTCAAATTACTAGTGAATTTTGCAGCTGTTGAACAATAAAACTCAGAAAAAAATAAAAATAAAATTTATGGCCTGCTTTTATTTTCCCATTTAGAAAAGGAAATGGGATCAACCAACAGCCAAATATTTTAAATATGCATACCCACTAAATGTTTTACTGTCAAATGTTTATACTTTTTGGTGTGTTTAACTCTCTAAGTTGGTCAGTATATAATTAAAACTTTAAGATTCTTCCTTAAAAATCCTTGGATTAAAAATATATGATTTATTATAGAAATATTTACTAAATATTTACTTTGTGCTAATTAATTTTCCAGCTGGTGGCTGGACAGAAATTTTCTATTGAGTTTACAGCCAGGGAAACCACATGTTCCAAGGAAAGTAATGAAGAGTTGTCCGAAAGTTGTGAGACCAAAAACCCTGGTGTAAGTAGTAATGCAACTATCTACTTTTTCAATGGAAACCTATTTGATG
Organism: Galeopterus variegatus; assembly: GCF_000696425.1. Taxonomy (NCBI): domain Eukaryota; kingdom Metazoa; phylum Chordata; class Mammalia; order Dermoptera; family Cynocephalidae; genus Galeopterus; species Galeopterus variegatus. Next base: position 60,724 of record NW_007728820.1, read on the forward strand.
TTTAAGAACCACTTAATTGAGTATCTCGTGGATAACACTGGTCTCTCTTTTGGTTTCTGTTTTCATAAACAGCAAAGTCTGGTCTGCAATGCTGAAGTTTATGTGATACCTTGGGAGAAAAAAATTTACCCTACTGTCAACTGTAGATCACTTGGAATGGTATGATTCTACTTACAATTGGGGTCAGTTCTGCTCATTCTGAAAATGAACCATTACTGAAAAGTATTGGAGGACCATCTTTTTAAAATGGAGAGAAATCTGACATTTCTGTGCTGATCTCTCTTTTTTTTAATGGCTAGAAAGGAGAGCAACAATGCTCTTGATCACTTCTCACACATTGTCTGCATTCCATTGAAGCTTCATTAGGCTCTTCTTAGTGAAGTGCAGTCCCTGCTGTGGGTGAGATACAGCCCTCCACTGCTCTCTGCTTTTCAAGAAGCTTGAGAGAAATGCAGACTCTCAGACCCTACTCCACATCTACTGAATCAGAATCTGCATTTTAACTGGGTACCCAGGGGATTCATACGCACATTCAAGTTTGAGAAGCATTAGTTCACATCATCTTTTTCAAGTCTTTGTAGAACCCTGGGAGGTAAATAACACTTTCCCCATTATCAAGGATAAGACACTAAAAATTAGAAAGACTCTGAGATCCCAGAACATATAATAATATCACCAGGTCCTTCTTCTGTCCCAGGCAGTATACTGAGAGCTTCATACATATTTTTCATTAGTTCCCCTTATAACCCTATGAAGTAGGTGCTGTTATTATCCTATTCTACAGAAGAGAAAAGTGAAGCTACTGGCATTCACATTCAAATCTAGGTCAAATCAGAATCCACCCTTTTCACCACAATGCTGATTACTAGTAGCCAGATGCTACTAGTAAAACGGGCTTTGGAGTCTCATGTTCTTTGCACCACTGAACACTGCCTCCAACCATCACATTCTCACAGGTAGTAAAAGCGTAGGTAGAAATAATCCACAAATCCATATCTTCAGTGCAAGTTGCCTCTTCTCTCCTTTTTCTGATTTAGGTTTTTGTCATGTATGGGTATGTAGTCTAACACAAACATTATACAAAGGCTGCATTTTAAGCTCACGAACTTGTCCTATTGTGTTTCAGCCCAGAAAAGTGATCGTGGATACATGCTACCTATACATTTAGCTCATAAAGCCACTTAGGGCCTTTTAGGATAAAAGCAGTAATGGTGGTAATAGAAATAGTATCAATTAATAAATAGTGTGCCACAGATTTATTCTCCAGCTTATTTTGTAGTGTTAAGAACAATAATATCCACAAACTCTAAGATCAGCCAAAAGGGGAAAAAATATCACTCAGCCTTTCTAGAGCATTAATATAGTTCTTAAAATTTGGCAAAGACCTTCCCCATTATAAACCAAAACAGCATTGCCAGATCTCAGTCTCTTCTTTCTTCATTGATAGTTTCTTTTTCCCAGTAATGCATTCATCTTAATATTTCCTGTTTAGATCACATTCCTGAAAAGGCCTCCAGGTTTTTCACCTTTCCGATCAGTACAAGTAAAGGAAACAAGAAAAGGAATAACTGTAAGTCCACCCCACACTTTTATGGCACGTGTACAAAATGAAGAGCAGGATCCAAAAAAAGAACAAGGACCCATTCATAGGCATGACTGGGTCCACGAAAAGCAAATAGAACATGGCCTTCACCAGGGCCATAAACGTGAACATGACCAAGGCCATAAACATGAAAGGGGACATGGCCTTGGCTATAGACATCAAAAACAGCCTGACCTTGGTCATGGACATCAACCTGAACTTGAGTATGATCTTGAACACCAAGGGAGACATGGCCTTGACCATGGACATAAACATAAGCGTCCTCATGGCCAAGAAAAACATAAAAATAAAGGCAAAATCCGTGGAAAGCACAATGGCCGGAAAACAGAGCATTTAGCAAGCTATTCTGAAGATAGTACTACATCTTCTGCACAGACACAAGAGAAGACAGAAGGGCCAACACCCATCCCTTCCCTAGCCCGGCCAGACAGAGCAGTTACCTTTTCTGACTTTCAGGACTCAGATCTCATTGCAACTGTGATGCCTAATACACCACCAGTTCCCACAGAAAGTGATGATGATTGGATCCCTGACATCCAGATAGAACCAAATAAACTGTTATTTAATGCGTTGTCTGATTTTCCTGAAACAATCTCCCCCAAATGTCCTGGACGTCCCTGGAAGCCAGTTAATGGAATGAATCCAGTATTCCCACAGAAAGTGATGATGATTGGATCCCTGACATCCAGATAGAACCAAATAAACTGTTATTTAATGCGTTGTCTGATTTTCCGGAAACAATCTCCCCCAAATGTCCTGGACGTCCCTGGAAGCCAGTTAATGGAATGAATCCAG
>NW_007728820.1:63540-154629 GCF_000696425.1 Galeopterus variegatus
GAAACAATCTCCCCCAAATGTCCTGGACGTCCCTGGAAGCCAGTTAATGGAATGAATCCAGTGGAAACAAAAGAATTTTATGATTTCAATCTCTCTGATGCTCTTTATTAATTTATGCAGCCATGGGTATTTCTTTAACACTTCATCATTCCCTCTCCCCATTGTTCAAACACAAATATCCTGACATAATGCACCAAAACCCTTGAAGCTTCAGAACAGACAACAGAAGTGGTGAGACTCCCAATGGGGACACCATCAATCTCTCTGGACTACGTAGAAGTGTGGCAGAATCCTTTCTGAGTCTTCCTCATAAGTTTTCTAAACTAGCACACAAAATGGACAAACTAATGTGCCGTATGGCCTACTGCAATTTGCTTTTCTGATAACGAATGTGTACTTAAAACGTTATGTCATCAATTTTCATACAAGACACTTGACATTCTGAGTAAACTGTGGCACCTGGTCCTTGGATGCATGTGAAAATAAGGGAAGTCAAGAGACTGAATGCTGAACTTATTAATGGGGTAAAAAAAAAATAATAATAAAAACTTCCAGAAGCCAAAGAGGGATAACAAGAAAGTAAGGTTGGCCAAAAGGAGAAAAGGAAGAAGTAAATTAATTGACTTTCTGTTTCTAAAATGGGCTAGTTATATCAAGTAGGTACTCCCAGTTGACAAAGCTATTCTGATAAATTCCCTTTCTGCATAAGAGTCTTTCTCATAAGTCAGTAATTTCTGTTTACTCATTAACTACTCTCCGCAACATGGCTTTTAAATAGGAGTTTTCTGTTTATTTTTTGCCAACATTAAAAGTTCTGAGTTTAATGATAAGGATGGAAAGCAGAAGAGGTAACAAAGAATCAGGTTTGTGCTTAGAGAAAATTGTGTTAAGTGAAATAAGCCAGGCACAGAAAGAGAAATACTACATGTCCTCACTTATAAGTAGGAGCTATGAAAGAAAGAAAGAACAGACGATCACAATAATGCATTGAACTTTCAGAAGGAGAGAATAGAACTGTGGTTACTAGAGGTGGAGAAGGGGAGGGTGGTCAGCAAGAAATTAGTTAATGGGCACAAAAAATGATTACATATCATAATGATGAATATGCTCATTATCCTGATTTGATCATCACATATTGTATGCAAGTATTGATAGTCAACTCTGTACCCCAGAAATATGTGTTATCGATTATGTTTCAATAAAAAAAAAAGTAGGCTTGCTGGGGAAGACATTTTTTATAATTGACAAGGGAGAATTATGGGATGTGATATTCTATTTTGTTCAGATATTCTATTAGGAAATTCCTTTCTAGCCTCACTTTATAATCTCATCATCTTTTTGCTATGACATTGAAGACCATTGACTTTTGCAAAACAGAATAATATGATTGTCTTTCATTGAATTATAGTGCAAGGAAGGCTTACATTTCATAACCCATGCTGTATTTTTGCCTAGAAAAACAAGATGTGGCTTTAAACAGCTACACTGACGTGTGGATGTATATATCACTGCTACTTCAACTTACTGGATGTATTTGAGCCTTTAAGCTTTTATTTCATTTCAAATATTGTCTGTACTTAAATAAAGAATCAATGATGTCAGGAAAAAATCTTACCTTGTCAACTGGTTGCTTCACTTTTCTTTTAATTGAACAATAACATCAGACTAACAGAGTTTTACTGTACTTTCAGAGACACCTAAGGTTCTGCGAGTTCAAGGGCCGACCCCCAAAGGCAGGGGCAGAGCCAGCATCTGCAAGTGAGGTCTCATGACCAGTGGGTGAAATCTTCACACCTGGCACAATAGCCCCAACGCCTTCCACCAGCAACTTTGAGTGGAAGGACAAGAAGAAAGATGGGATAGAATAAAAATACAGAAGAATGTCATTTTATCACTCTGTTCCTGGGTGAAATAAAGTTCAGTCCTGATGGTCTCACACCTGGTTAATTCACAGTGGTATCCTACTAGCCACACCCATGCTGCAGCAAATTTCCAACTGGTTGGAGGGCCAGGGCTGTGGCTCTGCCAAGGAGGTTCATAACCCAACCCTGGAACACTCTGTGTAGCCAAGGCAGGAGTCCCTTAGGTGGGACTTCCTTACCACCAAGGCCTCATCATCAGTGCTAACTGAAGGGTTAATGGTGGGCCAGCCCATCTCTCACTTGGGAGAGTGTGGTGCTGATAACACCAAGGCCACGGTTTCAGATCCTTATATAGGGATGGCCGGTTAGCTCACTTGGGAGAGCGTGGTGCTAACAACACCAAGTCAAGGGTTAAGGTCCCCTTACCAGTTATCTTTTAAAAAATAAATAAATAAATGAAGGGTTAATGGGTCAAGTTTCTATCAGTAATCTAAGGACTCTCTCTCTACCTTCCCTTCCTCACCTTTTCCCTGATTCCCAGGCCAAAGTTAAGAGTAATCTGGCTTGTTTATCGTTTTTTATGATCCAGATAATTACCAAAAAAGAAAAATATATTTTTTGTTAATATGATGTCTTCCAACCTCTCATTATCAGAAAATGTCTAACTTCCAAAAAGTTTAAAGAAAATTTGAAATTATCGTTCTGATCTGGGTAAAGGAGAAAATATAAAACCAAAAAACTAAAACCAAAGACCAAAAAAGGAATAGAGATTTTAAATTTCCTATGATAAAAACATTTATTGAATGCCTATTTTAGCCATTTACTATGCTAGACAATTTACTTTTGGTGTGTAACTTAATCCTCCCAGCCACTCTGAGGTCCCTGTGATCATCTTTATTTTACAATAAGGAAACTGTAGCTCATAGGGCCCTGCCCAGGGTCACACAGTTAATAAGTGATAGAGCTAGCATTCAAACTCAGACCTTTTGAATTCTATTACAGCATGTCATCTTGAGGCTTTATCTTAATTTTTTTTTTGGCAGCTGTTTGGTACAGAGATCGAACCCTGGATCTTGGTGTTATCGGCACCATGCTCTAACCAACTGAGCTAACTGGCCAGCCCGAGGCTTTATCATCACTTTTGTCACTATAAAAAACACACCATATAATTTCTGACTCTAGGATGATCATTATCTCAATCAAAAAAATCATTAAATATCTCATTGTGGCTGGTGGTGTTCTGAGTACTGTTCAGGGTAAACTATAACTGAGTCAAGCAGCAGGCACTGACTTTTTTGCCATATGCGTAGCTCTAGGTCTTGAGAAGAGATGTGGAGTTTTAAAGACAGATTTTTTCCCTCAAAGAGTTTACAATCCCGTTGGAAAGTCAAGACAAAAGCATATGGAACAGAGACAATCCAAGCCATGATCATTTGGGGAGCAGTGATCAGGCCTGACCAATGAGAGAAGATGTTGAAGAGGTGGAGGGACCAACTTAGAAAGGCGGAATGAAGCCCAATTGGGAGTTTAGATTGAAGTAGGCAATAGAGTCCCTTTTACAGTTCTTGACAAGCTCAAAGAGTGTTTAAGACAGATAATTCTGAAGGTTCTGGGTAGTTCGGATCAGAGCGAGAAGAGACTGGCGTCAGGGGGCTGTTCCAGGTATGTCCAGGCTGTCAGTTTTTAATAGAAGAATAACCACTCAGGCGTGGTATATAAAGCCTATAGTTCTCACTTCATTCAACAGCATGAAGTATTTCCACTTCAAGCCTTTGTTAGATAATGTAAACATGAGTTTCCTGTGACCCAGAACCAACCTCTCTCACTTTTCATCTTGCTCTCCTCCTCACCCCCACACTTTTTAAATATCTGCACCCTCCCCACTTCCCAAGCCAAAGACACACCCCAGGTGTGTGACCTTGGCTCTGGAACCACACAGCTCCATTCATTTATGCTTCTTTTCAGTGCAGGAAGTTTCTCTTGTCCAGTCCAACCCACATTCCTCACATTGTCTAGGCCTAGCTCCTCAAGCAGGAGGCTTTTACTGGCTTTTTACGCCACCCTCTATTTCCTGCTTCTAAAGCCTGGATCCAAAAGATTTGCTCACAGGAGGACACACGTGTGTTGGTCTCATCTCAGTCTGTCCCTCGCTCCATGCTCCCCCTCTGCTGTTGCTCTACACCTTGTGGGAGAGGCCAGACCTCCCACAGGTCCAATGAGGAGACTTGAGAGGATCTGGTAGATAAGCTAACAAACCACTCTCCCAGAAGCCCCAGTGCCTCTCCCTATGAGTGCTCCATGCTCCCCCTCTGCTGTTGCTCTACACCTTGTGGGAGAGGCCAGACCTCCCACAGGTCCAATGAGGAGACTTGAGGGGATCTGGTAGATAAGCTAACAAACCACTCTCCCAGAAGCCCCAGTGCCTCTCCCTATGAGTTACATGATCAGAAAGCAAAATATCATCTCAACATCTTGCAAAATTACTTTTGTTAAATTATTTAACTTTACCCTTCGGCCCTTATTTTACAAGAATCTTCATTTGAATTACATTCTGTCTTTTGCAAAACTTTATTTGGAAGTATTACCCAGTGTATTCACATTCAAGGCAGTACGGTGAGGTGGTTAAGAACCAGGGTTCTGTAGTTAGCCTGAATACAAGGGCTGTCAATTTATTAAACTTCTCAAAGCCCCTGTTTCCTCATCAGAATTATTAGGTTAATAATATACTTATGTCACAGGTGTATTTTGAGAATCAAAAGAGATAAATTCCTGTAATTGACATAATGCTTAACACATGGTAAGCAATCAAAGGGTAGCTATTATTACATTATTAGGACATATACAATATATTACTTTTAGAGTTTAGCTCTGGGAAAAAAATGTTTTGTCAGACAATGAGATGTGTTTAACAGCCCTTTATGCCTGTGCAACTATACTCAGTATTCAAATGTTATAATCAGCTCATATCAAATGGCTAGTAATGTTTACACCCTCATTTCCACTTCCTCAGGTTCTCAACCTTGGCCACATACTAGAATAACCTAGGGAGCTCCGGATCATTTGAATCCAAATCTCCAGGAGTATTCCTGGGCATCAGTATTTTTCAAATGTTCTCTTTTGATTCTAATGCATCCAAGAATGATAACAATTGCAATCATCCAGTTTTACATTGTTTTATTTGGTTAACCTTTTCAAATATTTTTGAAAATAGGAGCGATATGAGACTCATGAGAGATGGACAGAAGGAAGGAAAGAAGGAAAAAAAGGGTGGATGGGTGAATGGATGGATGGATGACTACACGTATTATATGCACCAGGATTGTCACAATATGAATAGAGAGTACAAATAGGTATAAATGGCATTTCAAAGACATAAACAAATTATTTCCTGAGCATGAAGAATAAAGGACAGTAATAAATCAAAGATGACAAAAAAGTTTTCCAGTCTAGGTGCCTAAGAAAATTGCACAAGCAAAGAAACCGGGAGTTCATCTGTGTTTTCTAGTAGTTCTTAAAAAAACTGATGGACCTAAAATGCACATAATTTAAAACATTTCAATAGCTGAATAAACATATGAAATCAATATACAAGTGGAGTATAAAACACTATAGCTCAAACTGATCAGAGTCAAATGATCAGAGTACTCTGATATCTATAGCATCTGCTATACAAACAGGGTAGTATCTTAGATACACATGGAGTAGGCTTGTGGAAAATACGATGAAATTGCAATTATAAGACTCCTTATTATATCAAAAAGAATAGAAAGTAATTCATTATTCTCTGAAAGTTATTTTCTATTTCTACTACTGAATTAGAACTATGACTCTAGCAAAAGACTTTGGTTATAACAGCTTTTATTTCTCCATATGGCAATTGTGTATAGAATAGTGTTATTTCCACTGAGTGTGGAAATAACTATTTGATATATCCATTAAAATGGATAAAATAGTAGCTCTTGGAAAAAATACATAAGTACCAGCTTTTCAGGTAAGTAATATTTTTTATATTACTTTTTATTGAAGTGCATTGATTATATATATTTGTGGGCATAGAGTTATATTTCAATGCATGTATACAATGTACAATGATCAAATCAGGGTAATTATCATATTTATAATTACAAAACTTAATCATATATTTGTGATGAGGACATTCGGTCTCCTCTCTTCTAGCCATTTGATAACATACAGTCGACTATTTTGAAGTATCAGTGCCTAGCTTGACTGTATACCAACAGAACTTATTTTTCCTCTCTAGCTGTTTTGTGTCCATTAATCAACCTCTCACTAATTCGCCACCTCTTTCCCTTTTCCTGCCTCTAGAAACCACAGTTCTGCTCCCTGCTTAGGTAAGTAGCATTTACCAGCTGAGTGATTTTTGTACTGTGCTGACTTAGCTAAGCAGAAATTATATTTTCAGGAAGCCCCTTTCCTATATGGTTCTGGGTTAGAATTATCCAAAAGAGAAATCTGTGTGAGGCTTAGAAGATGAACCCAAGCAGCAGCCACTACTCTCTGAAAGGCATCAGGGTGAGAAGCAATGAGAGGTGGATGCAGAGATGCTGAAGAGCTCCAGCATGTCCTCGCTCTGCCCTGCTTTGCGTGCAGCCAGGAAAATCTAGAACTGAGGCAGTTCAGATTTAAATATTCATTAAATGTTGAAATTCACTATTAATTTTCCTCTAAGGTTCCTGATATATGTATGCTTTCTTTTTATATTGCATATTTTAACATTTAGTGTGGAAAATTTAGAAAATACAGAATAACGTAAAGAAGAAAATTAAAATATTGCAACCTCACCAGCCAATGGAAACTACTGTTGAAATTTTGGTTATGACTTTCTAGAAATGTTTTCTTCAAATGTCTGTATGTATGTGTATTCCAAAACTGGAATTATGCTATAAATACAATATGTAGTCTTTATTTTTCACTCAATATATATCATGATCTTTTTTTAAGTCTTTAGATTTGATTTCCATAAAGTCTTTTATAATTATAATAAATATGTGAACACCATTTAATAACGATACAATGCTGGAAAGCTGCAGTGGGTAAGAAAATTTAATAAATATGGTATATGTTGTGCTGTTATTGCACTGCCGTGTGGCCACCGTGACAAAGTATGGATCCAACTTTTGCTTGTTTGTGTTTGGCTGCTGGCCAGTACGGGGATCTGAACCTTCAGCCTTGGTTACTAACATTGCACTCTAAACAACTGAGCTAACACGCCAGCCCCCAAAGTGTGAATCCATAAAATAGGTGGCGACCCATCTGTGAGTCAGTAGAAGCTGACTCACAGGAGGAACCAGCTGACCTTACTTTCTGAATAAATGATTCTACATTTGAGAGGTGATTCAGCTTAGATTTTTATCTTATTTAGATGAGTAATGGCACTTTGTGAGCTTGAAGCCCTAATAGAATTTTTCCTCACTGCTAATAAAATGGGAAATTGGGCAACTCTTTAAGAAGTGAACTCCTTTCCCAACGTTTCCTTTCCTCCTTTACAGGGATCCGCTGCCCCCCAGAGGATAAAAGCATGAGAGGAAGTCTTCAGGGAAGTTCAGGGCTGCTGGGAGAGTATGCTTTCTCTTTTTTTTTTTTTTTTTCATTTGGCAGCTGGCTGGTATCTCTTAATGAATGCATTTCCCTCGTTTTTTTGTCCTTGTCCTTACAGGGCTTCAGTGTAATTTTGATTTACCTAAGAGTTTTCTATTTTCTTTTGCCCTCTGGCAGCGATTTCTTCCTTTTTTTTTTCTTTTTCCTGAAAGCCCATATGTGTGCCCAGAAGGAACTTGGACCCCAAAAAGACTCCAGCCTTTCTGAAACCTTCAGTAGTAAAAGCTTTCCATTCCTGGAGGAATATCGTGAATGAATATGTTAAAAATGACAGAGGGCAGAAGGCTCCCTTGGAAGAGGCCTTTGAATTAGATAGGACAACTCGCCCATGGAGGAAATTTGAAAATAAAGTTCAGTAAATTATCTCAAGTTTAATGGAGCTCTTATGATTGGCTTTAAAAGACCACTAAGACTTTATGTAGGTCTAAGAGAAGATTATCAAGAAAAGTGAAACATTAAGCCTGACGAAAAACTCTCCAGGCTGAGAAGAAAGGGTAAATGCTCTGCTGATGCTTGTCTATAGGTGCCCAGCAGTAAAATTACACTCTATGACTGATGGAAATGCATCAAGTAGGTCAAAGTCTTCAGAAGATTGAAACTTAAAAAAGGTTTTAGACTAAAAAAGACTTCTAAGTGGAAACGTTTAAGTTCAGATGAAACTTAAAACTATATGGGACCAAAATAAAATTTAAAAAATAGAAATTATGATAATAAAGAAATAAATCATTAATAAAAAAATTTAAGCAGTTTGTCTATTATTTTTTATATAAACACTCTCAAAATGTTTTTAGATGAGAAAAAAGGGAAATTTACCTCTCATTGAATGACCCATTATCCCTCTTAAAAATAAAATAAAGAATGGAGATAGGCATATTTATTTCAAGCCAACAACTAGTAGTCATAAAAGGCAAAGAAGGAGGAGGAAAAGAAGGAGGAGGAGGGAAGAAAGGAAAGAAAGTAGAAGGGAAGGAAGGACCAACCCATTAAGCAAGGACCAACCCACTAATGCATTTTGAAAACTGCATTAAGGTGGCCAGAAATACTGCCCTTAGCAAAGAAATGAGTAGCCCCAGTTATCTCTAGGGAGAGGCACTAGAGGGAAAGGGGTATGAGGAAGACTTGTTTTTCATCATTTACCCTTTTTTTCTTTTGCCCTTTGTGCAATGTATATTATTGCTTTCCTAAAAAGTGAATAAAATAACTTCTTTCCAAATTACAATATCACATACTTGATCCATGAATTACATTTCTTACAACTCTGCACATGTGCAAATGATGACTGGTACAAAGTTGTTCATGGCATCATTGTAATAACAAATGATAGAGAGTATCTAAATGTCCACAGGAGGGGATCAGTGAAATGAGCTGTGTATATCCATACAAGGGAATGCAATGCAGACCTAAGAAAGAATCAAGGCGTCTATTATGTACTGATGTGGAACTGATATCTCCAAAATATATTAAGTAAAAAATACAAGAAACAACAGCAAAACAACCAAAATGCAGAAAAGTAAAATATCCTATTATTTTCAGTAAAGAAGAAGAAAAAGACTATATATGTATATGCATTTCCTTACTTATGCATTGACAAATATATCTAAAGGATAGAGAAGAAATTAATACTATTGGTACTTGTATGTAATCTTTTATTCCTTCTTGTTTCTGAATAATATTCCATTATATGGATATACCAAATTTTATCTACTCATCAGTTGATGGACATTTAGGTTGTTTCCACTGTTGGCTACTCTGAATAATGCTGCTAAGAACATTAACATTAGTGTACAAATTTTTATGTGGATCTATGTTTCATCTCTCTTGTGTATATACCAAGGAATGGAACTTCTGGGTCATATGTTTAATACTCTATGTTTAATATTTTGAAGAATAGCCAAACTATTTTCCTAAAAGGCTGCACCTTTTTATGTTCCCACTAATTTCTCCATATTGTCAGCACTTCTATTGCTGTCTTTTATTATTTGAGTTATTCTAGTGGATGAATGTGTTACCTCATTGTGCTTTTGACTTGCACTCTCTAACGACTAGTGATGCTGAGCATCTTATCATTTGCTTGTGTGAACATCTTATCGTGCTTATTGGCTATTTGTACATTTTATTTGGAGTAATGTTTATTCCAATTCTTTGCCCATTTTTAAATTGGGTTATTTGTCTTTTTACTATTAAGTTTGTAAGAATACTTTACATATCTGAGATATGGTCCCTTGTCAGATACATGATTTTTAATGTTTTCTTCCATTCTGTGGGTTGTCTTTTCATGTTCTTGATAGTGTCTTTTAATGCACAGAAGTTTTTAATTTTAATAGAGTTCAATGTATCTAAAAAAAAATTAGAGCTGGCTGGTTAGCACAATTGGTTAGAGCATGATACTTATAACACCAAGGTCAAGGGTTCAGGTCCCTGTACTGGCCAGCTGCCAAAAAAAAAAAAGTAAATATGATTGGTTGAATCTGGAGAGCGTAACTAGGCTCAGGGCAACAAGGATAGGAAGGTGACTCTTCACTGTATATATTTTTGTACCTTTTAAATTTTAAATCTTAGGGCCGACCCGTGGCTCACTCGGTAGAGTGCGGTGCTGATAACACCAAGGCCACGGGTTCGGATCCTATATAGGGATGGCCGGTTTGCTCACTGGCTGAGCGTGGTGCTGACAACACCAAGCCAAGGGTTAAGATCCCCTTACCGGTCATCTTTAAAAAAAAATAATAATAAAATAAATAAATAAATTTTAAATCTTGTGAATATATTATCTATTCAAAAAATAAATCATAATCTAAATTTTTTTGAAGAGAGTATAATAGTGAAATGTTACCAATTTGCATAAACATCATCCATACGTATTTTCTACATCTCAACCAAAGCTCAATATCCCAATAAAATCCATTTAGACTATCTCTTAAAATATCCTGAGACTATGTAAAGTGGAGAGAATTTGGCAACTGAACTATTCTGTAGAGATAAACTAGGAACCTCAGGTAGTTCCTAACAACATGAAACTTTTTTTAAATGTATAAGCATACCTAGAGCAGCGGCTGGCTGGTTAGTCCAGTTGGTAAGAGCATGAGGTCAATAACGCCAAGGTCTAGGGTTCGATCCTTGTACTGGCCAGTTGCCCCACCCCCCTCAAAGAAAGCATACCTACATCACAGTACTCTACTTCCTATGAGGGTTTTTTTTTTTTTAAACTTAAAAATTTTTGACATAATTTTAGATTTACAGATGAGTTGCAAAAATAGTACAGATAGTTTTTTCATCCTTAATGTTAACATCTTACAGAATCATAGTACAGTTATCAAAACTAAGATATTAACATTGATACAATATTATTAACTAAATTACATACTTTATTCTGATTTCCTGTGAGCTTTTAAACTGTTTGAAAACCTACTTGATTTATACAGCAAGCCATTAGTAAGAACATATATATATTATTTAGTTTTACAGCAGTGACTTTTTATTTAGACTTTAACTTCTGATCACAAATATTTTTGGAAGTACTCAAAATACTACACAGTATTCTGAAGACTTTCAAGTTTTCATACATGTGTATAATAAGGCAGACTGAATTTACATTGGAAAAAGTGGCATGCTATATAATCGCGGATTTGGCTCAAGGGATTCCTTAAATTACGGCCTGAGGGAGGAGTATATCTGTTTCAACACTTGATCACAAGGTTTTGATAGTCAAAATCATGTGAACTATCCACTAATTGAAAAGATTATGATTTCAGGCCGAGCCCGTGGCGCACTCGGGAGAGTGCGACGCTGGGAGCGCAGCAGCACTCCTGCTGCGGGTTCGGATCCTATATAGGGATGACCGGTGCGCTCACAGCGCTCACTGGCTGAGCGCGGTGCGGCTGGTCTCAAAAAGGACAAAAAAAAAGAAAAGAAAAGATTATGATTTCGTTCCCGAAATCTAGCATCTAAAACAGTGGTTCTCAAAGTGTGGTCCTCAGACCTGCAGCACCAGCATTATCTGGAAACTTATTAGAAATGCAAATTCCCAGCAATTTATGTTTTAACAGAATCGGGTGATTCTGACTGCTAACACTTAAGAATCTCTGATTCTTCAATAAGTGGTGCTGGGAAAATTGGATATCCATATGCAGAAGAATGAAACTAGACATGCCCCTCTCACCATATACTAAAATCAACTAAAAATGGATTAAAGACTTAAACATAAGACCTGAAACTGTAAAACTACTTAGGGAAAATATAGGTGAAACACTTCAGGAACTAGATCTGGGCACAGACTTTATGAACATGAGCCCAAAAGCACAAGAAAAAAGGAAAATAAATAAATAAATGGGACTATATCAAACTAAAATGCTTCTGCACAGCAAAGGAAATAATTAATAGAGTGAAAGGACAACTTACGGAGTGGGAGAAAATTTTTGCTAACAATGCATCTGACAAGAGATTAATATCCAGAATATACAAGAAACTCAAGCAATTACACAGTAAAAAAATAAATAATGCAATTAAAAAATGGGCAAAGGAGCTGAATAGACATTTTTCAAAGGAAGACATACAAATGACCAACAGGAACATGAAAAAAATGCTCAGCATCACTAGTCATCAGAGAAATGCAAATTAAAACCACATTGAGATATCACCTCACCCCAGGTAGACTGGCTATAATCAAAAAGACGGATTAAAAACAAATGCTAGTGAGGGTGTGGAGAGAAGGGAACACTCCTACACTGTTGGTGGGACTATAAATTAGTACAACCACTATGGAAAATGGTATAGACGTTTCTCAAACAACTACAGATAGATCTTCCATACGATCCAGCAATCCCACTTCCAGGTATATACCCAAAGGAATGGAAATCATCATGTTGAAGGGACACCTGCACTTCCTTGTTCCTCACAGCTCTGTTTACAGTAGCCAAGATATGGAACCAACCTAAATATCCATCGACGGACAACTGGATAAGGAAAATGTGGTATATATATATACCATGGAATACTACTCTGCTATAAAAAAGAATGAAATTTTCCCATTTGCAACAACATGGATGAGCTCTGAGAAAGTTATGTTGAGTGAAAAAAGCAAAGCACAGAGGGATAAATACCGCATGTGCTCACTCATAAGTGGGAACTAAGAGAGAAAGAAGGAAGGAAAGACAGACCACAGTGGTGTGCTGGACTTGCAGAGGGAGAGAACATACCTAGGGATACAAAGTGGAGTGGGGGACAGGGGGATGGGGAGGGAGGTCAGGGATAATTGGGTGTGGGACACGGGGTATAAACACAATTTGTGGTAATGAGCATGCTGCCAGTATGGATCTGGCAATCACATCTTGGGCACGAGTGGTGACAATTAGCTTTGTAGCCCATGAATATTCATAACCAATAAAAAAAAATTTTTTTAATGAATCTCTGATTGAAAGAAGTGTTTTGCTGTCTAAAGGAAGTTGAGAAGGAGGAAATAGGTACTAAAAGAGAAAGGAAAATTCCCAATGGGACATTTAACCTGCCTCCTTTTTAACAGGAAACTAGTTTCTGCCTTTACTAGTTTGTTTCTAAGAAATTAGATTGTATTTTGCTTCTCGTAAGTACAGACTTGCCTTTGTGATGCATCAAGGTTTGGCCTCGGCCACCTTTGGCCTGAGGGAACTGGTTCCAAAGACTACAAATGATTAACACAGAGCTACTATATTGATAACCTCTTCTGCCAGAAACCAATTTGATCACTCTCTTGTCAGGAAATGAGTACAGTTGATCCTTGAACAACACAGGTTTGGGTTTGTCCTGCGCGGGTCCACTTGTACACTGGTGGAAAAGCACTGATGGAAAACACAGTACTCCTGTTGGCAGGATGCGCATCTGGTGCAAACGGAAGGCCGACTTTTCGTAGGCTACTAAGTAACTACTTAAGTTACTTGTTTCTTAACTACTTCAGTAATGACACAGGGAAAGCTATATGCAGATTTTCGACTGGGGCGTGGGGGTGGTTACACCCCAAAACCCTGGCGTTGCTCAAGGGTCAATTGTACAGGCAGGGCTCTCTGCATGGTTCCAACATATACAAATTTCAGTTAACACGGTCTAGTTAAATAAGACGAGTCCACCAACAACATGGTGCAAATTTCAGTTACCACAGTATATTTGTCTGTAAGCACTTACATAAAGTACAAACTTCATTTTTCTGAAATCACTACAGAAATAACAGATGAGCATCGTGATCAGACCAATCACATGCATTCTTTCGAAATCTGTTGATTAGTATCTGCATTTGTTATTCAGTTCACATACAGTCTAGCAAAGGATGTAGTTGCCTCCTTGTCTCCCAGTGACAAACCCACCTGACAGTTTCCAAAGATGGATGATCACAAGAGGGAATTGTCCAATAAAGACAAAAGTGCAGCAAAGAAAGGAAAAATAATACTACTAGAAGTGAAAATGGATGTGATTTGTAGATATCCCACTAGAATAATGCCGCCATTCTCCAGACTATAGATATGCAGCTGGAGGAATTTTGTGAAGGAGAATTTTTCTACATATATGAAGAATGTGCTTGTGACACAAAGGGTGACGATATTGCAGAGGAAGTAATGCCTGCAAAAACTTCACATCAAAGGAACCCCTCATAGATATTTCAAGACATTGGAAGCACAAAGGATACAATCTTGTAAGCAAAAATTAGTTGTCAAATTGTACTATCCCAAGAGCTGGGTCCTATATAAATGGGCTGGTAGGATCTTGGCAAATTAGGAGTCGAAAAATTGTATATTAAGTTGGAAATACGTTATTAGTTCAGAGATTGTTCTTGTGGCTTGCTTGAGTTATTTTTACCCTCAAAAGGGTGATTTCTTATTGGTTTCTTTCTTGATAAGTAACTGATCCGGTAATATTTAAATTACTATCTTTTTTTCCCCTGAAAGTTATAAATACTTTTGAATTGTCTTAATTAAGCCAGAAGAGAATTTTTGGCTCTTCTCCAATATTTATGGTGGTTAACAGAAGAAAGAAAGAGAGGAGAAAGAGGAGGGAAGGGGTGAGGGGAGAAAAGGGGTGAGACAAAGACTGGGGAGAGAAGACGAGGAGAGAGAGCTCTGTTCTCCACCCACCCTGGCTTCCAATTTTTTCTTTTTTTTACGGCGTCTTATTTTTTTCTTAGGGATTCAATTCTTCTATGTCTTAGTCATTTTTAACGTTCTTATTTCATGTTCTTTTCCAGATAATCTTTCTATTATCTGAAGTTCAAGGTCATTGAATCCTACTGTTTGTTGCTGGTATTGACTCTCATGCATGGTGAATAAACAATTCCTGTATGTTTTTATTATGAGCTCATCTGTAGAGGGCTGGCTTTTTCCTGAGAGAATCCATTGTGCTCTGGGTAGAAAAAGAGTACTGAAAGACTGTTATCCGTTGACTTCTGCAAAGAGTCTTGGGATGTCACTGGGCTTGGATACATTTTTACCTTAAGTTCTTGTCTTGGGGTTTGGGGGACTACATGGGTTAAAAAAAAAATTCAAACTCCAAACCTCTATGAGGAACTGGACTCTAAGATGTTAACAATGGGGAAAACTGGACAAAGGGTACACAGGAACTCTGTGTTCTATCTTGCAACTTTTCTGCAAACCTAAAATTATTCCAAAATAAAACTCATTTTTTAAAAAATGAGGTCCCTAGATTACTAAAGCCAATCCAACCTTTTGGTAGCTAGAGTCAGTTTGTATACTTACTGGTACTGTTTTCACTTCGTTTTTTATTTTGCATATCTATAGATATCTCTCTTGTTTTGCAATTTCAGCTATAAATTTAAAATAATTTGTGTTGTAATTCATCTAGCATTTCTGGGAGTTTATTGCAGGTGGCTTTTCAGGTCATGTTAGTTCACTACAAGTGGAATGTTAATTCCCCATTTTCTCTTTAACCCACACTAGTCAAGCTTTCATCCCCATCACTGAGTCTTCTCCAGTCAATATTATCAATAACGTTCACCTTGTAAATCCAGTGGTCAGTTAATTCCCAGTAGTCATATTCTCAGTCTTTCGTTAGCATTTGCACAATTGAGTACTCTCTCCTTGAAACTCTATTTTCTTGGTTTGTCACACTCTGCTTTTATATCCTCCTTCATTTCAGTCCTTCTTCTTTGTGAACTCCTCTTTTTCAGACTTTTAAATGTTGAGTGCCTCTGGATTCAATCCACTACCCAGTCTCTTCTAATTTTACACTCATTCCCTAGGTGATACCATAGAGTCCAACGATTTAAATGCCATATGACTCTCAAACCAAGATCTTCCAGCCTGATTTCCCCACCCTCCCAACCTCTCCCCCCAGCTCCCAGACTCAAATATACAACTGCTGAATAAACATCCCTGTTTGGATGTCAAACTTAATATAGCCCAAACAGAACTCTCAATTTGGTGCCAACAGTAGTAGCAAATAGAACAGAAAAGTAAATCACTATGGCATAACAATACTCTTTATGGGGTAGTAGGTAGACCTTTGAGTACACACGAGGCCTTTCCCCAACTATGAGACAGTAAAACTACCATTCTCCACATGACCACCAAACTTCAAGTGTACCTTCATCAGGGCCCTCAATCCAGAGACCTTTATATGCACCATTTTTGGAGAATAAATCTCTAGACTGGAGGAGAGAAAGTTGCCCAATGACATGCAGCAGGGGGAGAAATTCTTGAAGTCTAACTGCTTTTTCAACAGGTTTCTTTTTAACCAGTGTTCATGTTTTACTCTCACACACCCATGTCTAAAGGTATGTGGTACTGCCAATTCCTAAATCTTTTGGTGGTTCTACAGTTTAAAGGAGGATGTTTACTAGCTTTCCTCACTCCCAGTTTAGGACTAAGCTTTCTCCCCTCTGCTAATTTTGTCATCATTTTCCCATTTGCTTTTCAATTTAAGAAGCTTTGAGGGCTGTTTTCTCTTTTCCAATTTTCTTTGGTGTTTTAAGTCTTCTTAGTAACACTTTTCACTGTATTTTAGTTGGCTTTCAAGAGAGGGCGGAAATTAAATATCAATCTTCCAATTTTAACCAGAAATCAACACTTTAATCTACAGAGACAAAATCCCAATTTTAAGGGTGAGGGCAGGGTTGAGCAATGGTGGGGCCATAGGTGCCCCTAGGAGACTAAAGAATCTGCTTAGATCCGCAAATTACTCAGAGTTCCCTGAAAAGCTTTGTAACCTCAATGCGCACCAGTTAGACTATGGGATTGCCCATGGAACTCACATCTCAGATCTCTCAGGCAGAGCATTTAAACACAACCATCTTGAGATAAATCATTTAATCTCTGTAGGATCCAACAACCCTCTCCCTCCTTCTACCTCTAGGAGGGTCACTGCAAAGAAGGCAGTCAAAGTTGGAAAGAAAGTGTCCTGAAGGGAAATTTAGTAATTATGCCTCAACCTATACCCTGTTGAACATCTATCCCTCAGTGATTCCTTCCTAGACAAATACAGCTGAAAAAAGATCCATCTGTCTATTTCTACTTTATCAGACTGCCTTTAATATGATTAATCTTAACTCATTTACAAATGCACTCCCTGGCTCTGCTTTTAACCTGGAACCTTACTTGGTTCACTTGATAGATTTTCCTTTCAACATCTACTTTGGTAAGCCCATCAGATTCAATAACTAATTTCGAATTAGAGATAAGCAGGAAACACAGGAAACTTTCCACTGAATATCTCCAAAGGATCTTCTGCCCTTTACTTCTTTTGGCATGTCAGGGGGTTCAGCCCCAGAGCATCTCCTTTGCCTTCCACAGGGAGTTTACCAGCTGAGTTTATCAGAGCATCACCTTGTCCAAAAACCAGGTTTTGAGATGTGTTTAGATTTAAGTTTATTAGAATCACCCATTTATTTTACTTGTACAGCTAGCAAAAAGACAACCAGACATAGGGGTTTAAGATTTTTTAACTGACTAACGAAAAAGGGACAT
Source organism: Galeopterus variegatus (assembly GCF_000696425.1). Taxonomy (NCBI): domain Eukaryota; kingdom Metazoa; phylum Chordata; class Mammalia; order Dermoptera; family Cynocephalidae; genus Galeopterus; species Galeopterus variegatus. The sequence continues at coordinate 80,960 of NW_007728820.1, forward strand.
AAAATTATATAGAGAGATAGGTCATATTAAATCAAAGATATTAAAGTTCATCTACAATTTAAGTGAACAAATGCCATTTTCTACTACAAACATATACCGTGAAGAAAAACTTCAAAGTAGTATTTGCTTTGCAATAGAAGAGCAATTAAACATGAATGAATAGCCCAAGGAAAAACATTTAAGTAGCTGTGGACATCTCAGGGACAGTTTTTGGTGTTTCTTATTACATATAACAAGAGATAGAGCCCTATAAATTATAATTAAATAAGACTTTTCTCCATCAGTCTGGTCTCTTTATTCCTGATATCACCAGACTGTACATATTCTTGAAACTAACTCCTTAACTTATTGTGGAGAATGACCAGACTAATATTTTGAAAATTTGAAGTGTTACCAAACCCAAGTCCCAATGACTGCCCCAAACAGAAAACTCCTGGCTTGGCTCACCAAAGTCTGTTACAGAACCCAGAGCATTCAGCTACTAGCTGAGGCTTGCCAAAATCTTGTTACTGAACCCAAGTCTGGCTGCCTGCCCCCAAACAAAAACAAATGACCTGAAAGTTAAATGTTGGTGAAAATGGAAGTCAGCTTTTATTCAGAAATACTGGTGACCTGAGGAGAGATGTTAGGCTAATCCATCTCTCTAGTAAGCATGAAAGAGAATGGCCAGACTAAAACCATCTCAAAGACTCAGATTTACTGAGGGATTTTTAAAGAGGGGATTGAGGGAATGGAATCTGGAAAGTGAAAAGCAGCAGGGAGGGGGACATGTAATCGGCAAGATGCAAATTCTTGCCCAGGCTCCTTCTGGCTTCGGTTCTGGTCCTTGATGTTATCTTAGGGTCCTGCAGGATTTCGATTTGCTTCAGGGTGGAATCAGCATAGCTTTATTGGTGTCTTCCTTGGTTTTTCAGAGTCTGGGAAGCACATGCCTTGTGGAAAATTTGCAGCTCCAGGCTAACTGAAAAACAACTTTACATTTATGTAAATAATGTCATCTTGCCCCATAGCCAAGGTTCAAAATATCAAATAATAACGGGAAAAGAGGGAATTCAGAGAAATGCACACTAAGGAAAAAACTGTGTCCTTTTCCTTATTATTATTATTTTTTAATTATTATTATTATTTTTTGCTAAAGCCCATGCTGTTTTAGGTCCCAACATAGCTTCAGTCCCGCTCACTCCAACAGAAGTACTTGACATAATAGGTTTCTTGCAGCCAAAGCTTATTAGATGACATTGTATCCTATAGTTTCTTTTGTTTAGTCAAGACTAAGTCCAAAATTTTAAAGTTACTTTTCAAAAGGGATTTAAAGAGAAATAAAAATAAAAGCCTCCAGCAAGGGGCACCACTCCTTGCCTTGCTTCTCCTTTCAGGACAAACAGAGACAATCTCAGAAAGTACCTGTGAGTTCACCTCAGCATTCCAATGGCGACAGCCAGGAAGATGGCTGACGAGAAGTTCTAAAATTTTTTGTTTTATTTTATTTTTTGCCAAAGTCCTATTGATATAATCAAAAATAATTTTCACCAGAAAAAAACTGACATATTTATTTGGCTAGTCACAGCCTTTACCAGGCCCATAATTCAAAATTTGTGTTTTGTTTTGTTTCGTTTTTTTATTTGCCACCATTCAAATTTTATAACTAGTGAACAAGGTCTGCATTAACTTCTGGCATGGTCTGGCTAATGGCTACAGTAGATCCGGTAGGCTACAATCTGTCTGTACCAGTGTATCTCAAAGAGTCCAAAGATTTCAGAAAAAATATATTGACACATAGTTTTTATTTTGATTGTTAGGAAATTATTTTAATCAGCATTAGAAAAAGACACCAAATCAAACCTGTGATTTCACTGAAGCTAAGCAAATGCAAATTGTAACCTATAGTTACAATAATTTCTTATGAAAAATTAGGGGCTGGCCAATTAGCTCAGTTGGTTAGAGCATGGTGCTAACTACACCAAGGTCTGGGGTTTGATTCCTGTACCAGTCAGCTGACAAAAAAAACCACTGATAAATAAGTCAGATGGTACTCAGGATTGGCAAAAATCATGAAGCCTGAACAACTGAAGAATGGCTGAATTTATACCAAAAAAATGAGAACTATGTCTACTGCACCACAACTTTAGATGCAGAGATTGGAACTAAGGAGCACCATCACCCAGCCCATGATCCAGGTTCAGCTTCAAATTTACACAAACTGACCATACAAAATTCACAAATAGCATCAGCAGAAGTAACAATAACAAAGCAACTAATGACAGAGTAAACAAGAGAAACTGTTCTGTCACAGAGAGCTTTGTTCTTTGATGTAGCAAAGTTAGGAGAAATTTTGCTTTTTATATGTCCTTTATTGTTTTTAAAGTATTGTTTGGGCAATAAAAAAGTAAGATTAGAAAAAATGCAAGTAGAACTGCAATTTTTAAACAATTTCAAAATTCTCCTCAATTTAAAACAGTAATTTGTTAAAAGTGCCTTAATGTCAATCATCACCATTTCAGTAGGCAGATGAAGGCATATAAGGTCAAGGGATAAAAATGACCATATAGGCCAAGGGAACATCAGTGTGACTTATTTAATATGAAGAGCAGGGTGTAATATAATGTCTGAAAGAAGTTAAGACAGAATGTTAACATTACAAATCACTGAAGGAAACATCTCTTACTCTTTGTAGTCCTTCTATGTATTCTTATTCATTCAAAAATATTTATTGGGTGCTTACATGTAAGGAATCACTGCCAGCAATCAAAGAATCTTTTCCTCATCAGTTTGTTTGACCAAAGAATAAAGAGGCAAAAAATTATTTTCCTATTTGTAGATCAAAATGCACAATTTCTTAGAAGCTTTTCCAGATCAACCGTATTCTATTCTAATCACTTGTTTACTGTCTTCTCTCAGTTCTTACTTTGTACAATACCCAACAAAATTGACTGAGTATTGTGGTAGGCATAATAATGCACACCTCTGCCCCCCCACCAGCAAAGATGTTCATGTCCTAATCCCCACAACCTGTGAAAATGTTATTTTACACAGCAAAAGAAATTTTGCAAATGTGGTTAAAAGTCTTGAGATTAAGAGATTATCCTGGCAGGCCCAGGGTAATCACAAGGTCTTTATAAGAGGGAGGCAGGAGGGTCAGAGACAAAGATATGACAATGACGGAAACAGAGTGATGTGGCCATGAGCCAAGGAATGTGGGAAGCCTCTAGAAGCTGGAAAAGGCAAGGAAAAGATTCTCCCCTACAGCCCCGGAAGGAAAACAGCTCTGCCGACCACTTGTTTTCAGTCCAATGAGACCCATTTCAGATTTTTAATCTCCAGAACTGTAAGAAAATAAATCAGAGTTGTTTTAAGTCACTAAGTCAGTTGTAATTAACTTCAGCAGATATAGGAAACTAATAAAAGCATCAAGGCATTGGGCTTTGTATTAGTCTGTTTCTGTTGCTTATAACAAAATACCTGGAACTGTGTGATTTATAAGAAAACAAAATTTATTGCTTACAGTTTCAGAGGCTAGGAAATCCACCAATCAGGGAACACATCTGATGAGTCTTCTTTGGTGGTGGCTTTCCAGCAACACAGGGGTCTCACATGGCCATAAAGGCAGAGCAGAGAGAAAAACTCATGTGCTTTCCTTTTAAAGCCCTCAGAACCACACCCATGGCCACCATTATTAATCCATTCAGTAGAGTTGGTCCTCAGAATCCAATCACCTCTTCAAGGCTCCACCTTTCAATTACCATAATAGGATTTCCCACTCTCCTAACAGTTACAGTGGGCATTAAGCTTCTAATATATGAACTTTGGGGGACACAATTCAATCAATCCACAGCATTCCACCCCAGCCCCAAAAGTTCATGTTCTTCTCACAGGTAAATACATTCACCAAAGTCTTAACTTGTTTCATCTCAAAAGTCCAAAGTTCAAAGTCCCATTCGTGAGATAAAAACAAGTTATCTACTTCCAAGATACAATGGTGGGAGAAACGTAGGGTACACTCAGTTGGTTAAAACACAGCCTTGTTATATCAAGATCACAGGTTTGGATCCCTGAACTGGCCAGCCACCAACCAACTGACCAACCGACCAACAAACAAAAAACATAGGGTACATATTCCCATTCAAAAAGAGAGAAATAGACCAAAAGAAAAGGGTAATGGGTCCTTAAAAAGTCCGAAACCCAGCAGGACAGGCATTAAATCTTATAGCTAGTGACTCATGTACCTTGACTCCATGTTTGACATCCTCTACACACTGGTGTGGGGGTTGGGTCCCCAAGTCCTCAGGCAGCTCCACTTCTATGGTTTTCCTGACCTAAGGTGATGCTTTAGCTCTTGAAGGCTGGCATTGCATGCTGGTAGTGTCACTGGGCACACTCAGTTCCTGGCTGAGGCTTTCCCAAGTTGATACCAAACTAACACACTTGGCTGCCTGCCCCTAGACTAAAGCAAATCACTCAAAAGTCAAATGTTGGTGAAAATGGAAGTCAGTTTTTATTCAGGAATATCGATGACCTGGGGAGAGATGTTAGGCTAACCCATCTCCCCAGTAAACCTGGAAGAGAATGGCCAGGCTAAAGCCATCTCAAGGACTCAGGTTTACTGGGTATTTTTTTAAGAGGGGGATGAAGGAATGGAAAGTGGGGAAATGAAAAGCAGGGCTGAGGGGCACATGAGCTCTGAGGGGTCCATGTCCATGACTCAGATACATGGTCTTGCCAAGGCCTTATCTGGTTTCTGCTCTTGTCCTTATCTCAGGATCTGGGTAGTGTGTGCGAGTCTGCAGCTTCAGTCTGGCGAAAAACAACTTTACATTCATGTAGATAATGTCATCTTGCCCTATAATCAAAGTCCAAAATATCAAATAACCATGAGAAAAGGTAACTCAGAGAAAGGCATGCCAAGAAAAAAATTGTCCTTTTAGAGCCCATATGCTTTTAGGTCTCAATGTGGCTTCAGTCCTGCTCACTCCAACAGTAGCGCCTCAACTCTGGGGTCCATGGTGGTCCTGCTCCCATGGCTCCACTAGGCATGGCACTGATGAGGTTTATCTGCTGCGACTCCAATGCCATGTTTCCACTTGGCATTCCTCTAGTGACGGCTCTATGTGGTGACTCTGCCCCTGTGACAAATCTCTTCCTGGGTCCCCAGGCTTTTCTACACATCTATTGAAATTGGGATGAAGGCTGTCAAGCCTCCATAGCTCTAGCATTCTGTGAGCCTGCAGGCCTAACACCATGTGGAGACCACCAAATCTTCTGGCTTGTATTTTCCAAAGCTACGTGTCCAGCCACACCTAGGGCCAATTTAGCCACAGCTGGCACAGCCAAAGCTGCTGGAGTGCTGGTGCTGGAAGCAGCTTCCCAAGGTGGCCCTGAGCAGTGAGCCTGTGGAGGGTGCCACATGACTGTTCCCTGAGACCGTTCTGTGTCCCTAGGCCTTTTGGCCTATAATGGAAGGTTTGGCCCCAAAGGTTTCCACAATGCCTTCAGGGCCTTTTCCCCCTTCTCTTGATAATCCCTTTCTTTCATACCAATCTTCTTAGCACCATTGCATTTTTCTCTTGAAAATGCTCTCTGCTTCTCTACCACATGGCCAGGCTGCAAATTTTCCAAATCTTTGTGCCCTGCTTCCCTTTTAAATTCTGGCTGCCTTTGATGCCATAACTCAGTATAGGCTGTTGCAAGTAGCCATGCAGCTTCCTTAATGCTTTGCTGCTTAGAAATTTCTTCTGCCAAATATCTTCATTCAGCATCTTTTAATTCCACATTCCATCAAACTTCTGGGCATAAACAGAATGCAGCCGAGTTCCTTGCTGGTTCATAGCAACGGTGATCTTTGCCCCAGTTTCCAGTAAGTCTCTTCTCATTTACATCTGAGATCTTCTCAGAATGGCCTTTACTGTCCATATTTCTATTGGCATTCTGCTCACCACCATTTAACCAGTCTCGAAGAAGGTCCAAACTTTCTCTGGTTTTCATATCTTCTAAACTCCTACCAGCAGCTAAGCTTTTCCTAGCCTACTTCTTCAAAATCTTCCAGCCTCTCCTCAACTCCCAGTTTCAAAGCTGCTTCTACACTTTCAAGTATTTGTTATAAGCAGAACCCAACTTTTCTGGTATCAATTTTCTGTATTACTCTGCTTCTGTTGTTTATACCAAAATACTTGGAACTGGGTGATTTATAAGAAAACAAAATTTATTGCTTACAGTTTTGGAGGCTGGGAAGTCTACAACGTGGGGAACACATCTGGAAAGAGTCTTCTTTGGTGGTAGCTTTCCAACAATGCAGGAGTCTCACATGGCAGAAAATGGTGGAACAGAGAGAGACTCTCACATGCTCTCCTTTTAAAGCCCTCAGAACCACACCTTTGGCCACCATTATTAATCCATTCACTAGGCATGGTCCTCAGAATCTAATCACCTCTTCTAGGCCCCACCTTTCAATTACTGTAGTAGGATTCGCCACCCTCTTAACAGTTACAGTGGGCATTAAGTTTCTAATACGAACTTTGGGGGACACAATTCAATCAGTCCACAGCAGTCTTCATGTTGTGAGAGATACAAAGATGAATAAAACATAATCCTTCCTCTCAAGATGTGTATAATTCAGTAGAAGAGATGAAACACAAATATTTAACTACAAACTAGGACATAACGAATATCATAAAAGCAGTACAACAGAGTGGCTAGGGAAGTCCAAAGGAAAGAAATCACTTTATTTCTAAGGTAATTAGGAAGGTCATAGTGGATAAAGAGGTTGAGCTGATCTTAAGAAGAAAATAAGTTTTAAGAGATAAAAGGAATTGGGGCAGGGGTCCAGGGTTTGATCCCTGCACCAGCCAGTTGCCCCCACCTCCAAAATAAAAAGGTAGGAAAAGTAATGGGGGACGTGGAACACTTTTACGGATTAAATCACATGATAAATATTAGTCATTGATAAAGAAATACTCTTGTAATAAGAAATAATCACACCGCAACATATCTTTTATACTAAGCAAGATATGTTTACATTTGTCTGAACTTGAAGAATGACATCCATAGTAATTATTATTTTACTTATTTGTTTGTTTTTTGCTTTTTCTTGCTTTCTTTGTTTTATGCTTGTTTCTTTTTTCTTAACACTGTGAATGTTTTGCTTGATTTTTTTGATGGCTCACTGGTACATGGATCCAAACCTGTGATCCTGGCATTATAAGGCTGTGCTCTAGCCAGTTGAGCTAACCTTCCAGCCTTTAAAAATTATAAATGTAACATACGCTCATGGCACAAAAAATATAAACTGAACAGTACTGTATCAAGTATAAAAAGTAAGTTTTCCTCCCTCTCTCCCATTTGTACTCCCTCTAGAGAAAATCACTGTTTCCTTCTAGAAATGTTTTATTGAAATAATTATGTATAATACACGGTTTTCTGGATAAACCTATGTGTGTATCTATCCATTTTTAAAACAAACAGGATCTTACTAAACATAATGGTCTTCAAGGAAGTTTTTTAATTTACAATATGTCTTAAACATCTTTCCGAATTGATACACAGTGATCTCGTGACCTCATTGTTGTTGTTTTTCACTCACATCATTTTATTGTATTGGGATCCAACCCCAGATGCCATGATACCTTTAGCAATCATTCTCTCTTTACTTTTTAATTAAATTATTTATTTTGAGATGATTGTAGATTCACATGCAGTTGTAAGAAATAGTACAGAGAGATCCCATGTACTCTTTACCTGGTTTCCACCAGTGGTAACATCTTGCAAAACTACAGCACGATATCACAACTAGGATACTGAGTATTTCCATCATCCACAAGGATCCTTCCTGTTGCCCTTTTATAGTCACGCTCACTTCTCTTCTGCCCCCATCCCCTACTCTTTTTTTTTTTTTTTTTGCGGCTAGCCAGTTTGGGGAAGTTGGTATTTGTTTGTTTGGTTGGTTTTTGGTGGCTGGTGGGCAAAGGGATCTGACCGCTTGAACTTGGTGTTATCAGCACCAGGCTCTCCCAAGTGAGCTAACAGGCCAGCCCCCAACCCCCTCCTTAACGCCATCAACCACTGTTTTCCATTTCTATAATTTTGTCTTTTCAAGAACGTTACATAAATGGAATCATGCAGTATGTAGCCTTTTGGGATTGGCTTTTTTCACTCAGCATGAAAGCCTAGATATTCATCCAGGTTTTTGTGTGTTGATAACTAGATCCTTCTTTTTTATTACTGAGTAATATTCCTGGTATGGATGTAGCAGCTTAGCCATTCACCAGTTGAAAGACATCTTGGTTGTTTTCTGTTTTGGGCTATTATAAATAAAGCTGGTATGAACATTCATGTACAAGTCTTTGTGGGAACATGAGTATTCATTTCTCTTGGCTAAATGCTCAGAAGTGAAATGGCTGGATCTTATCATATAGTGGTTGCATGTTTAGTTTATTAAGAAACTGCCAAGCTGTTTTACAGAGTGGCTGTACCATTTTACATTCCCACCAGCAATGAATGAGAGATCCAGTTTCTCTTCATCCTTGTCAGAATTTGGTGTTGTCACTATTTTTTATTTTAGACATCCTAATATCTCCTTGTGATTTTTCTTTGCATTTCTCAAACGTCTAATAACGTTGAAAATCTTTTCACTTAACCAGCAAATGCCAATTTCTACATTCACTTGGTTGAAATGTCTGTTCATGTCTTTTGCTCATGTTGTATTAGGACAGTTTTTTGTTTTTTTACTCTTGAGTTTATGAGTTTTGTTTTGATGAGAGTTTTTATATACCCTAGATACTAGTACCTTGTCAGATATGTGGTTTGCAAGTATTTTCTCCCACTCTGTAGATTGTCTTTTCATCCTTATTTTAACAGGGCCTTTCGAAAGCTCAGGTTCTTCTGCGCACGCGGTTGATGCCCGGCTGGACTGGCGGCGGGTGCCTGGAAGCTGGGCTTCTGCCTGGGCCGGGCGTGGTCCTCCCTGAGCACCCGCTCCGCGGATGCCCCGCCAAAGATCTGGCAAGCAGCGTGCACCGGCAGCTCCATGCCAGCGCTCCCTGGGCGCCCGCAGCTTTGCACCGCCGTGGCCCCGGCGCTGCACCGCACAGCACGGTGGAGCGGGAGAGCAGGCGGCGGGAGGAACAGGGGGTGGACAAGAAGCAGGACAAAGGAAGAAACAGAAGACGCGAGAGAGCATATCACCAGAGGAGACCAGGGAGCAAATTCTGAAGCTGCAGGAGAAGCTTTGGGGCCGACAGAAAGAGAAGCACCGGCTTTTCTGCAGCTCAGGAAAGTTTCCATGGGAAAGAAAAACAGGCGAAAGGAGCAAAGAGACTTGACCACTCACACCAGCGGGGTACCAGCAGAACCTGACTCTTCTCACGGGAACTCACTTCCTTTGCACGCGGAGCGCTGGGGGGCATAATCGCCCGGACTGACAGACCCACACAGAAGTGCTTTCAACCCACTCCGTGGCTCAGCAGCTGCTTTTGCAGGGACCCTAGAGCATAATAAGCAAGTCCCAGGCAGCCCGGGTGATGCCGCTGGGACTGCTTAGCCCCCCATCTCATCCTCATCGTGGGTCCACATAACCAGCCTGTACTCCTAATCAGCAGTTCAGAGCTGGTCAGCGTTTCCCAAAGTGCCGTTCCGATCTCAGCCACAGCCGCAGCCTTATTAAGGCCTGCCCTGCCGCTTGCAGCCCACCCAAAGAGGGTTCCTCCAGCGCGGTGGTGCTCTGTCCTGGAAAAAGCAGACAGAACATGCTATCCAGCAAACTGGCTTCTCTGGTTCATCTTCCCCCTCCCCCCCCCCCCCCCCCCCCCCCAGGCTCTGCATGGGGGCCCCTGGACTCCTTGCCTACCCACAGCATACCCTGCAGGTGCAACCAGCAGGAAAGGCTGGGCTTTGCAGCTACCTGGTCCTCAGCCCCGCTTCATCCCCCACAGCCAGAACTTGAGACTCTACAAGTGACGATCAGATACCTTCAGTCTCTTCTCCCTCTCCCCACAACCCATGGATGTGTGCCCTCTGTGTGTCCCAGTTCCAGGCCAATGAAATCTACTACCAATGGGGGGGGGGGGGGGAGCAAAGGTTTAATTTTGAGGATGAGTCCAATTCATCAATTTTTCCTTTCATTTGTCACAGTTCTGTTTATAATTTGTCATTGAAGCTTTTTTTTTTTTGCCATGGCTCCTTTACAGTCTCGATCAGACAACCTTAACATTTCTGTCATATCAGAGTTGGCATTTATTGCCTTTTTCATTCAGTTTGAGATCTTCATGATTCTCAGCGTAAGTGATTTTCTATTGAAATCTGAACACTTCTGTATTGTTTTGGCTCAAGATAGTTTTTTCCTCAGCATATTGATTTTTCTAATCAGTAGACTATCACATGTTAGAACTTCATTCTAATAGATTGATTTATTTGACTAGGAAATATTTAAAAAATTTTTTATTACAGTAAAATATGCATAGCATGAAATTTACCATTTTAAGGCTGGCCTGTTAGCTCAGTCAGTTAGAGTGCAGTGTTATAACACCGAGGTCGAGGGTTTGGATCCCCATACCAGTCAGCTGCCACACACAAAAAAATTTTTACTATTTTAACAATTTTTAAGTGTACACTTCAGTGACATTAAGTATATTCGCAATGTTGTGCAACCATGACCACTTCCCTCTCCAAACCTTTTTTCCCAAACTGAAATTCTGTACCCATTAAACAATTACTCCCTAATTTCCCCTTCCCCTAGTCCCTGGTATCTCCTTTTCTACTTTCTGTTTCTATGCTCATATAAGTGGAATCATGTGATATTTATTCTTTTGCACCTGGCTTATTTCATTTAGCATAATGTCTTCAAAGGTTCATCCATATTGTAGCATGTATATGAATTTCATTCCTTTTTAAGGCTGAATAATATTCCATTATATCCATAAAGCACACTTTGTTTATCTATTAATCCATCAATGCATGTTTGGATTGTTTCTATCTTTTGGCCATTGTGAATAATGCTGCTATAAACATTGGTGGACAAATATCTGTTTGAGTTCCTGCTTTCAATTCTTTTGGTATATATACACTCAGAAATGGAATCAGTGGTTCATATCGTAATTCTCTGTTTAATTTTTTGAGGCACCGCCATACTGTTTTTTGCAGTGTTTACACCATTTCATAGTCTTACCAGCAGCGCACAAGGGTTTCAATTTTTCACATCCATATCAACCATCATAATTTTGTGGGGTTTTTTTTATAATAGCCATCCTAATGGGTGTAAAGTGATATCATATTGTGGATTTGATTTACATTTCTCTAATGATTAGTGATGTTGAACATTTTTTACATGCTTATTAGCTCTTACTTAAATCTTTTGTTTTAGCTGGCTCTCTGACACCGCTCTGGTAGGAGAAGAAGAGCACTGCCTCTCCACTGCCAGGAGGAGGTAGAAGCCCAGGCTCCCCTGTAGTCTCCTCAGACAATGTGGAGGTGGTAGTGGTGATGGGTATATCCGGGTGCCTCGTCATAGCCTCTAAAGGGTGAAATTATAGGCTCCCCACTTGGCTTTTGCTGGCATTGGTATGGGTAGGACCAGTTTATTCTGTGGTGTTTGGCTGAAATAATGTGATTATAGTCTAAAACTTTTCTAATTTCTTAGGATGCCTCTTTCTCGGTCCTTTGGATAGAGAGAGCAGACTTGTTGGAGCTCTTTCTCGTCTGTGCCTGTTGGCTTTTCTGGGTTGCTTGCTGGCTTCTTCAGTTTCAGTCTGGGATATAAGAAGCAAGAAAAAAAACTAGGGAACTCTCCACCATATCCATCTTGAGATTCCTAGTCACTTTACCTTCTTTTTTCCATCTCTCCAAGTCTTCTTGTGTTTGCTTTATATATAACATCCAGGTCTTTTATTTGTACTTAGGAGGAGGGATAGGGAAAAGTATGTCTACTCCATCTCCCCAGAAGTGGAAGTGGATCTCATTATTTTTAATAGCTAAGTAATATATGCATGGCATACAACTTATTAACCAATCTCCTTTTGACAGATATTTAGGTTGTCTCTAGTTTTTTGCTATTAAAGTAATGCAGAAAGGACTATCCTCGTCCACTGGGGTGGAGGGAATGGGAAGCAGATCTGGATTCTGGGTTCTTATGCTAGTATATTCATAGGATAAAATTCCTAACTGGAATTGGTGGCTCAAAGGACATGCAATTTTAATTCCTCATATTTCCAAAATATACTAAAAGATGTTACACTAATTTAAACTCCCACAAACAGAAATGTGTCTGTTTTCCACTGAGTATTGAACAAATTTTCTGATCTTTAATTCCCTAGTTGACAAGTGTTCTCTTGTTTTTTACGTGCTTATATAACTTTCTCAGTTGGATCCAAGGTGAGAATTGCGTCCTTTTTCCTTTTCTTGATGCCTGCAAGGACCCAGCACCATGCTATATGCCTTAAGAGCTGTTTGTTGTTGATGGTTTTAGTAGTTCAATTAAAGGATTAGAGCTGATAATACAGTACTTTGACAAAGTTTTCTGGCTTCAAATAAAACACAAAATTTCGAAAGGTTTAAAGCAGGGTTTTTTTGTTTGTTTGTTTGTTTGTTTTAAGTGTTGTCTGTGGACTAACCTAAATCAAAATCACACAGGGGCATTGGGAAATCTAACATTATGTGCCTCCTGATGTGATGAATTGAAGAGGACATTTCACCACCTCTAAGTGGTACTCTTGCCAAAAATGTTGAAACTCAATCTAGTAATGAAAGCAATCAAAAAAATTCAAGTTGTGGTACATTATCAAACAAAGAGACAAAAACAAACTGGTCTAAGCTGGCCAGTAGCTCTGATAACACCAAGGTATGGGGTTTGATCCCTGTGCTTGTCAGCAAAAAACAAACAAAAAACTGGTCTGGAATCTTAAAAAGTGCCAATTAATATAGAAGACAAAGAAAAAAGTAGGGGGTACTCCTCTAGATTAAAAGGGACTAAAGAGACAGGACCACTAAATATTTGTGGTCCTTGAATGAATCCTAGATTTAAAAAATAAAATACTTTGTAGTATATTAAAGAAACATTTGAGAAATTTTGAATATAGTTATGTAGAAAATTATCTTGTATCAATCGTAAGTTTCTTGGGTATAATATTTTTATGATTTTATGGAAGGAGAATATCTTTGTTTTTTATTTTTACCAGCAAGGGGATCACAACCCTCGGCATGGTGTGGTCTGCATCACGCTCAGCCACTGATCGCAGTGAGCACACTGGCCATCCTTATGTAGGATCTGAACCCCGCAGCCTCAGCGCTCCCAGCGCTGCACTCTCCCGAGTGAGCCATGGGGCCGGCCCAAGAATATCTTTGTTTTAAGGATGTACAGGATGTCTTGCTGAAGTATTAGGAGTGAACTGTCCCTACCTCTGTGACTTTCAAAAGGTTCAGAACAGTCATAGATTAACAGAGAGAACAAATGTAGTAAACTATTAACGATTGGTAAATATGTCAAACTATTGGTATTTGTTCCTTTATATTTGCAACTTTTCTGTAGGTTTAAAATTTTTTAAAGAAAATAAAAAGCTTGCCCCACAGCAGATCAGATGTAGTGACTCTGGGTAAGAGCGAAGAGTCCACAGGTATCTGAATTTTAAGTAGAACTTTCCAGTGATTTTTACGCATATCATGGTTTTAGATTTCCTGATTTGAAGTACAGCAATGTATTTCTAGTCTTTCTCTATAAGGGTAGAAAAACTTCCATGTCTTGGTTAGTTTAATAACCTTAGATAAATGGATTCAAACCCAGACCTTATACAGTTCAATAGTCCCTTCCGTGGTATTCCTCAGTTTTCTCCATTTTCTTTAACTCTATTAATATCATTACCTATCTTTATGCAAATGGTTTCATAAGTTATTGTGAAGAAGGTGGCAGTGAGTGCCATCCTCCCAATTTCTTTAAGGGACACTGTCTACATGCAAACAGAATTTATCCTCTAATTTCCTTCAGCAACTGAAAAATAAAACAAGTGAATAGCACTATCATCCCTTTCCAGCTCAAGGCAATTCTTTTCAAACACATAAATTACAGATGTAGGCACAGCATGTATTATACTGTGTGTTTACTAGATAATAAATAACATTAATAAGAAATAATTAGATCCAAAATACATACTTAAAGTTTTATGTATCAATGGATTATCAAGACATTGCTTTAAATGTCTGGCAATCACTTAAAATTAACTGATGGGCTTAAAGTAATGTAAGAGCATCAAGATGGCACACAAATGCCCCGTGAATAATGAGAATACACGTTACTTTCTATAGAAAGATGTAACTATCTACGTGAAGCATACTCTTTTTTTTTTTAAAGATGACAGACCGGTAAGGGGATCTTAACCCTTGACTTGGTGTTGTCAGCACCACGCTCACCCAGTGAGCGAACCGGCCATTGCTATATAGGGATCCGAACCTGTGGCCTTGGTGTTATCAGCACCGCACTCTCCCGAGTGAGCTACAGGCCAGCCCTGTAGCATACTCCTTTAAGGTTTTGTTATTATATTTATTCATATTGATAAATTTGTACTAATTCCTTGCTTCCTCTGGTGAACATTGGCTTACAATTGCTAGATGTGTTTAGAATTGTCTGCTGAGGCTATTGAACAGTAAAACTAAACAAATTGACTTAACATAGGGAAAGAATCTGATTTTAACATCATTTGCAGTATACGGTCTCACACACTCCAGGTTGGCAAAGAAAAGAGAAGCATTTACAGTTGACTTTGGGAAAAATATCTAAGTTCAGATTGCAGGTGAGTAGAAACATATTAAATTTAAAAGGGTATGCTCTATGTTGACATGCAAAACTTTGTTAAAATATATTTTTGGTCTTTTCTTCATTTACTACTTATTAATGCTATTTATTACTTAGTAAGCACATGTAAATGTGGCAAGCACAGCATTTTAGCATTTTTAGATATATATTGTAGGGTTACAGGCAATGTGGGTCTGGATTTTGACCAGATTTACCTTGAAACTCTCACAGCACTTGTAACCGAAACCATAGCGTTTAGCCCTTATTTCCTTTTAAAAGACTCTTTGAAAAATCCTCCACAGTATCAATTGGTAGTGCTACCCTAAAGAAAGCACTCAACAATTAGGCGTTAATTGTTGATTGATTTCACCAAGACTCCAGTGAAACTAAATGGTCGGTCACTTTTCTGATTTAGTATTTTCTTCCGTTTCTTAGATCCCAGGATAGTTTTAGATTTTGGAGGAGACATGAAGGATCGCTGACCACCATCATTCTCTGAAAATGCCTGGCATTACCTCAAATCTGGATTTGAACATTACAGAGGTGTGGATGAGGAGTAGCATCACTAGACTGAGGGTGACGTCTAGTTTGGCATCTTGGTATTCTTAATTTTTCCACTGTTCCTTGCACAATAATAATTTTCAAATATAAATAATTTTTGTATATAAAAAAGTGATATTTACAACCAAATATCTTTTATAATATAGAAAATTAAGAATGAGTTTTTCCAGTAATCAGACTTTAGGTTGGTCTTATGTGAATTAATGAGAAAATGTTTTCCTGAGTATTCTTGATCATATCTTGCACCATGAGTATGACTGTATTTTAAAATTAAATGACTAAATACATCGGTTTTTTGTTTTTATCAAGGGGCCTGGGTTGGGGCTAGTTTAAAACCTATGGAGCTTAAACAATCATGCACTTTATTTAAGCAGCAAGGCTTGTATTGCTCTGAATTTAAATAAATCAGTCTTTAAAAAACAAACAAACCAACATACGCCGGAATCAAAACCTATCTGGTCCCAAAGCAGTATAGAGCTTTATCTACCAGAAGCATCCATTGAAATAAATTTCTCGAGCTGGCCCGTGGCTCACTCGGGAGAGTGCGGTGCTGATAACACCAAGACCACGGGTTCGGATCCTATAAAGGGATGGCCGGTTAGCTCACTGGCTGAGTGTGGTGCTGACAGCACCATGCCGGGGGTTAAGATCCCCTTACCGGTCATCTTTAAAAAAAGAAAGAAAGAAAGAAATTTCTGCGTTACAGGGAAAATTAATGCTCCTTAGCTTTTATCCATTTGCAAAAGCTTACAAGGATTTTATCAGGCATTCCTCACAAATGTTAGGTTAAAATCATTAGGGTTGTTTTAAAAAGAAAGCGAGAGAAGACCAGAGGCAACATGAGAAGAATTAGAGTTTACTACTCCAGAGTCATTTGCAAATGACACTACAAATTTTCTCTGGTCCTGCAAAATGTACCGGGAAGCCGGATTTTCTGAGACGTCTGGGTGGCCGGCATTTTCCCTAGCAGTAGTTTCACACTTTCGAGATCTGAATGGATGTTAAACGATCGCGCTAAATGCCATGCGGCTTCTTTATCGTCAAATTAAATAGCGGTGGGAACAGGCGGAATAACCTGATTTCCTCTCCGGCGCAGGCATGGACGTCCCAGCCCTCCAGTACCCAAGCGCCAGCCGCGAGCCGCAAGCCCAGCCCGCCAGGGCCTGCAGAGAGCCCTGGCCGGCCGGCAAGCAGCTCGCCTCAGGCTTCCGCCTCCCGGCGGGGCCCGACTCCCCCGGCCCGCCTCTGCGTCGGGGACGTGGAAACCCCGTAGGAGCAGGGCGGGAGCGGAGCGCGGTGATTCGTCCCCGCTGCAGCATATTCTTCCGCAGCAAAGCAAAGAGTCCCAGCCCTCCCTCGGGTCTTGGAATTTCCAACGAGCCTATAATATCGAAGAATTACCAAATCTGGATTTTCTCATCGACTTGCTTAGGATTTTACCCGAGAAAACGACTTCAGGATCACAATTTTGTGGCTGACCGGAGAGCGACGAGAAAATTCCTCCGCAAGAAACGGGTTCCGGCCGCGAGACTATAAAAAACGGGTGGTGGGTTTCTGCTGTCTTTTCAGTCGGGCGCTGAGTGGCTTTTCGGATCATGTCTGGTGGCTCTGCGGATTATAACAGGTATGGCGCTCTCTCGGTGGTAGTGTCGAGTAATGAAGATCATGTGGCGCCAGGGGAGATTGTAGTGGATGACTTGGAGGCAGGGAAACTCCGGATTCATGAGCGTTTCTTTGGGGTACAGCACTCGGGTCGTTCGAGAAGCTTCCATGATGGGTAGGGTCTCGGATTGCGGGGAGACAGGACAAGGTGTGAAAATGGAATGATTAAAAGGTGTTCTTCCTACTAAAGACATTTTGAAATCTGAGCCATTTCCCCTTCCGTGTGCGGAACGCGGCAAACATTTAGTTAAAAGCGGTGGCGCAGTCTGCAGTCTGTACGGTGTGAGTGGGTCCCGAAGCTTTATTTGCGGCCAGCGGCGCGAGTTGGGGTCCTAGGCTCTAGCTGAGGGGGGGAGAGTGGCAGCAGCGTCCAGTCGCCACGGCCAGAAAGCAACGGGAATGGCTCGGTAACGGGGGTGCCGGCGAACGGTTGGCATAGCCCTCGGCAGGTCTGCCCGCCGCGTCAATCACCCCGGCTTGCGCAGTGTTAGGGGCGGAGCTCGGCTCATGGAGCTCTCGCGAGACTCCGCTGCCGAAACGTGAGCGCCCCGGCCTGAGGGGCAGGGGCTGGTGTTCCTGCGGCCGGCTTTCGGAGCGTACACAGCTTTCCATCTTTAGGGAAGTGTCCCAGGACGTTCTGTGCCCTGCACCGCCGGCTTCGTTTGCTCTTTCGGGAAGTGTATACGTGTAGGGGAGGGTAATGTGATGAAACAGGTCATAAAGGGTTATCCCTTGGAGGTGCTGTTGAGGTGGCGTGGAAAGGGAGGTTGTCTAACTGCGGTATTTTTGTCAGCAGAGAACATGGCGGGCCAGAGGGAATGGACCCCGATGGTGTCATCGAGGTAAGAAATGGGTGTGGATTTTGAAGCTCTGGAAAGGTGAGTTTGTTCATCTCATTTATTCCTTTTTAAATTTATTTTTTAAACTTACAGAGCAACTGGAATGAGATTGTTGATAACTTTGATGATATGAATTTAAAGGAGTCTCTTCTTCGGGGCATATATGCTTACGGTTTTGAGAAGCCTTCCGCTATTCAGCAGAGAGCTATTATTCCTTGTATTAAAGGTAAAAGAAATCTCGTTTGCATTTTGAAAAAAATAAATTCACTGTTCTACGTAGACTTGGACCATAAAAGGGAAAGTAATCTCTGGGGGACTAGCACCTATTTGTATTCCTTAAAGTGAAATGATGGCAATCATCTTTCGGGACTGACCTGAAATGAAGAGAATACTCATTGCTGATCACTTGATTATTTGGGCATAATTCGTGTTCCAAATGGAATACATGCTGTGAAGTAGAAGTGACCATTTGATGTGGGATCGGTAAATATGTATCCTACTTTTTTTAGGGTATGATGTGATTGCTCAAGCTCAGTCAGGTACTGGCAAGACAGCCACATTTGCTATTTCCATCCTGCAACAGTTGGAGATTGAGTTCAAGGAGACCCAAGCACTAGTATTGGCCCCCACCAGAGAACTGGCTCAACAGGTATTGATAGTGTAGTTCAAAAAAAACTGCTTGCGTGTTGCATAGGTTTCAGGTTTCACAACTGTGAAGAATTTAAAACTTAGTATAAATTGGTCTTCTTTGAGCCCTCCTTTTAATTGTCCATGCATGCAGGGAGTTTTTGTTGTAATGTAAACAGGGACTGGGTGTGCAGGTATGGTGTGTAGGGTTGTATACCAATATTGAGAATTCAGAGCTTTCTGTTTAGGGTGGACTAGATGCATACTCATTTTTTTAAGTTGGAATGCAGTTGTGCAACATGAAAACTGCAGTGACATGTTGACCATTTGACTGTCTCAGTAGTTCGTGATGCATCTGTTGCATGCCATGTTTCAAAGCTCACTGCTATATTGGCTTTGAAGAAAATCGTCCTAATAAAGCTGTAGGCTTTATTAAGGTTAAGAATATCTAAGGCCCAGTACCCTGTGGGAGAAAACTTATCATTTGTCCAACCTTTAATTACAGAACTTGTTTCACTGTTTGTTTACACCTGTCTATGCAGTGAAGGATAATGTAGGAAATGTTAATAGTTCTTCAATTGCCGAATTGGTATCTGGGGCAACAGGATCCCAAGTTTGAGGCATGAGAAAGATATTTAGAGAATTTTACCTTGAAGCAGTTAGGTCAGTCTGCATTTTAAGCTTGGAAGTTTTGTGCTGTGCATGTGTAAAAGCTGTTGGCAGACCTGATATTTGCCATATGCTTTGGAAGTTAGTTATAGAGCCTGTAATTCTGCAGGATAATAACTTAAGGCTTTCGGATTTTAGATCCAAAAGGTAATTTTGGCACTTGGAGATTATATGGGAGCAACTTGTCATGCCTGCATTGGTGGAACAAATGTTCGAAATGAAATGCAAAAACTGCAGGCAGAAGCACCACATATTGTTGTTGGTACACCAGGGAGAGTGTTTGATATGTTAAACAGAAGATATCTTTGTAAGTATTGTCTTTAAGAGTGTAATTTGTACTTGCTATTATAGTCAATTCAAATAATATCTCTGAAAATGTAGAGATGATAGTATGACTTCGTTTTTAACAGCTCCAAAATGGATCAAAATGTTTGTTTTGGATGAAGCAGATGAAATGTTGAGCCGAGGATTTAAAGATCAAATCTATGAGATTTTCCAAAAATTAAATACAAGTATTCAGGTAAGCTTAATTTTATCCTCTCTTATAGCTGGAGGTTTGGTTTAATGCAGGTACTGTTACAGTATAACTGAAATGTTAATATTGTCGTTCCCCCTGCTTAAAGCATTTGATAAGTAACTATCTATGTCTAGCTCCATTCCATAGTAAGACAAAGACGCTTGGTCTCAAACACTTTTCCTTGAGTATTGCTGTGAAAGCTGTGCTACGACAGCATAATTGTTTTCTTTTTTAAAGGTTGTGTTGCTTTCTGCCACAATGCCAACTGATGTCCTGGAAGTGACCAAAAAATTCATGAGAGATCCAATTCGAATTCTAGTGAAGAAAGAAGAATTGACCCTTGAAGGAATTAAACAGTTTTATATTAATGTTGAAAGAGAGGTAATTTACAGAATTGTTATATAAAAAATGTAGCCAGACACGTTTTACCTTCTTGTATAAGCACTGTGCTAAAATTGCAGAAACTAGGACCATGTCTTGGTTTTTGTAATAATGCTAGCAGAGTACACGCAAGAAGAAAAGTAACTGCACTAGGTTGTAAAGACTGGGGTGGACCTCTTTCTTAATGTCCAGTGTCCTTTGTCTTAAGATTTGGTGCAATATGTAGACCTAACAATGAATTTAGATCTAACAATTTCTAACAACTGAATATTGAAAACTGACTAAGCACTTTCTCTTTGAAATACCATAGGAATGGAAGTTGGATACACTTTGTGACCTGTATGAGACACTGACCATTACGCAGGCTGTTATTTTTCTCAATACAAGGCGCAAAGTGGACTGGCTCACTGAGAAAATGCATGCCAGGGACTTCACAGTTTCTGCTCTGGTAAGATGTGTTCTAATTAAAATATCTAATTCTATTAAAGCAGGATTTAGACTACAATATAGCTGCTAAGTGCTGTGTTGTCGTTCCCCCTGCTCAAAATAAGGTTGTTTCTTAACTATACCTGTCTGCTGTACTCTTGTAGCAGCCAGGGACGCTTGGTCTCATACATGCTGATAAAGTTAAATGTTGACCTGACTGGTGATTCTTGAATTAAGTTTTGTTAATTTTTGCAGCACGGTGACATGGACCAGAAGGAGAGAGATGTTATTATGAGAGAATTTCGATCAGGGTCAAGCCGTGTTCTGATCACTACTGACTTGTTGGTAAGTAAGTCTCTTCTTAGTGATCTCCTTTAATCTACCAAAAGTTAATTCTTGGGGGGGAAGGTTTTTGGTAACCTTTACCAACTTTGGCTGTTTGGGAGAATAAAGTAAAGACCACACTCCACAGTGAGCTTATACCACTTTATATAGTTCACTACTATTTTGTGGCCTACATTACAGAGAGGTGTTCGGTTTTTTAATTAGAATTTTGAACATATGCTGTTATATTTCAGGCTCGTGGAATTGATGTGCAACAAGTGTCTTTGGTTATAAACTATGATCTACCTACCAATCGTGAAAACTATATTCACAGGTGAGAAGCCTGCATCTTGACTGAATGTTGGTGAAATACATTCATGTATTGCTTTTCTACTGTGATTTGTATGAAAGGTAATGTCAAATTAGTAAAAAGACTCAGTAATAGAGACATAGTAACTTAGTAAGATGTAATAAAATCATACTTGGGAAGACTGATCAGGACAAAGTGGGAAAACTTGTAAATGTTACACAGATTGTGGACAGATCAGTTTGCTTTTTAGATCTGTTGGTCTTAGCTTATGTTTGAGCTTTATTTTTAGTGATGCTCGTGTTGTACATGTGCTTTTTCTTGGTGATTCTTTTATAGTTGGGATTTTCTTGGTGTCGCCTGGTAGCAATTTGAGTGATCCCTGGTTTAGTTTTAGTGGCTTTATCCCTAAATAAATTGAATTGTACTTTGTTATATGATGTAAAAAAAGACTTTTTAAAAAATACAGGAGTCGATAGCAGCAGTTGATGACGAGATGGCGCTCAGAAACGGCGTTGACGTAATTTAGGACGTGGAATCATAAGCGAAACAGCACACTGTTTGAATAAAGAGCGAGTCGGTATTTATATTTGTTTTTCTTTTGTCATGATTATTTGATATTTTAAGTTGCTCCAGCCAAGGCATATTGAATATTAGCATTTGTTAGGGAGTTTTTCTGTTAGGTGGTTTTGTATTGTCTGGTTACTAGTCAGGAAGGTAGAGAGCTGTCTTGGAGGTGAACACGTTTGAGTAATTTGAGTTATAACGTGTGAAACTGAGCAAAAAAAAGCAGTGATAAGTTTGGGTTACCATACCAAATATGTTTTCCCACTGGAAAAAAGTCGTAAGTTTTAGAAAATAGTTAACCTTGCAGCATTTGTGTTTACAGTTTACAGTTCCAGAAGTGCGTCGAAATGGATTACATAACTTCTTTTTGTTTTATCCCTGGTGTTTACATCTGTCCCAGGCTGTCATCTGCTCTTTGCTGGCCCACTTTGGTATGGGCTTTAATTTCACTACCCCAAACATGATACTGTCATCTGCTTTATAATAATGCTCAAGACGCCTGATAAAATCTCATTTTGCAGCCAGACAAGCCTTGAATCCTTTTGGCACTAACTGCAAAGGAAGATTTTTTTCTCTAGATATTGTGATTAGCAGCTTAGTGCTCCATTTAGAAGCGCGAAGTATAACCTTGATAAGTAAACAGCAGCTGATGGTTAACAAGTGGATCGTCATATTCATTAGTTCATTCAGTACATGAGAAGTATCATTCTGATTGCTGATTTCTTTTTCTTACACAGAATTGGCAGAGGGGGTCGATTTGGGAGGAAAGGTGTGGCTATAAACTTTGTTACTGAAGAAGACAAGAGGATTCTTCGTGACATTGAGACTTTCTACAATACTACAGTGGAGGAAATGCCCATGAATGTGGCTGACCTTATTTAATTCCTGGGATGAGATAGTTTTGAATGCAGTGCTCGCTGTTGCTGAATAGGCGATCACAACGTGCATTGTGCTTCTTTCTTTGGGAATATTTGAGTCTTGTCTCAATGCTCATAACGGATCAGAAATACAGATTTTGATAGCAAAGCGACATTAGTCGTAAGCTCTTGTGAGGAAAGTCATTGGCTTTATCCTCTTTAGAGTTAGACTGTTGGGGTGGGTATAAAGATGGGGTCTGTAAAATCTTCCTTTCTTAGAAATTTATTTCCTAGTTCTGTAGAAATGGTTGTATTAGATGTTCTCTATCATTTAATAATATACTTGTGGACTAAAAGATATAAGTGCTGTATAAAATCAGCCAATTATGTTAAACTAGCATATCTGCCTTTATTGTGTTTGTCATTAGCCTGAATAGAAAGGCCTTTAAAATTGATTTTTTTCTTTTTTTTTTTTTTAGAAAGCATTTGAATGCCTTGTTTGGTATTGTATTTATTCAATAAAGTATTTAATTAGTGCTAAGTGTGAACTGGACCCTGTTGCTAAGCCCCAGCAAGCAATCATATCCTAGGTAGGGTTAAACCCCCAGTAAATTGCCATATTGCACATGTCTTAATGAAGTTTGAATGTTAAATAAATTGTATATTCACTTTAAAGGTGCTTCGGTTTTTATTATGAACCCATATTTACAAAGATAACATTTAACAATTCTGAGTTAACTGCTGCATCACAGTTGCACAAAGACTGATCAATTGCAGGTATTCATCCGCACCATCTGCTAGGCATTTATCAACTTCCTATAAGAAAATAAAAAGTAAATAAAATTTCCCTCAGGTATAGCTAAATATTTTTACATGTGCAAAGTAGCTACCTACAGCAAGTTTTTCTGTAATGATGGACTTCTGTTTATCAGAAAGGTCATTTTCTACCACTGCATCATGAAGTTGACTTACAAGCTGAGTTGCTGCATGACCCTCATCTATTAGGTCCTGTAACAAAAAAAATTTGATATTTGGTATAACTTAATTTTCCTTTCCCCAAAGTTAGTAAATTGAATTTACTTACCTTTACCACAGCTTCTAGTTTGTCGAAAGAGCCACTCTGACATGCAGCAAATATGTCATTAATTGTCTTAGCTGATACTACCTGAAATGTAAAGTCTTAAAGATGTTAGGTGGAAACAATTTGAACATTCCCTCTGCCAGTTATTCCACCCACTCCCTTCTGTTCCAGGCTTGGGTAGTTTACTGTGTCCAAAAGAAAACTAAAAGCCTGTAGCACAGGATGTTGTCCTGATATCCTTGGATAAGTTAGGCGAAGTGAGAACTGGAAAAGGACCAAAGTGGACTCCCATGTAGTGTTTTCAGTCCAGTCACCACTAAGCAAACAGGGTAGCGTGCTAAGTCCTCTACTGGCTCTTGTGAAATACATTTCCTTCCAAGTTTGGGCCTACACACGAACAGCTCCTCCTAGTCAGTGGGTAGTAAAAGTTCTCACTTGTGAAACCTATTCACCCTTTTACCCTGAGATACCCCAGGGGCAATAGCCAATCAGAGCAGTGGAAAAATCAGCCAAATAGATTGAAAATGATTTCTGGTCTTTAAGGGGTATCTGAACCCTTGACCCTGGTATTATCAGCGCCACCTTTGACTAAGTGAGCTAACTGGCCAGCCCTGAAAATTACTTTTTATTTTTTTTAAGAATGTACTTACTACTAATTGTTCTCCATGTAAAGATGCCACTAGCAAGAGACTGTTTTAAAAAGTCCACAGTAAGAAAGTTAAGAGGACTGATGCTATTAGTCTTGTCACTGTATGAAACAACATGTAGCTGAAAAATGCTACTTTGAGAACAGAGTTTTGAAGGTAGTGATTCTGAGGTGAGTTCTGACATAAGAATATCCAAAGGCAGGTGTGATATTTTCTTTAATAAGTGATTTGTGTAACTTGGATATACCTTTTGTTTATTATATATGGCCCTTTGGCAGAATGGGTTTTCTGCATAAGAAGAGGATATCTACTGGAAATGACTTAACTGCTACAAAAACACCATTTACCTCCTAGAAATTTAAGAATTGAAAGTAGTGTTTTTTCTTGATGTCTTTTACATGCCTGACATGTCAGTGCTCAAGTCAGTGTTACCTCCTCCCTGATGAATTCTGATACTTCCTTACCACACTTTTAGTACAGTACTTGGCATATAATAAGCAGTCAGTATATACTGGGTGAAAATTTTCTAAAAGCCACAAAAAAAGGACAGAAGAATTTCAGACTATCCAGTGTTCTTACCCCAGCAATGTCTGTGATCACTTGCTCTGTGACCTCCTTTCCACCTGTTAATCGAGTAGCACTTTGAAGAAATGTAATGGCTTTTCTTAGGTCTCCTTCTGACACTTTAACAAGATAAGCTATTCCCTGAAGAGAGAGAGTTGTTTTTAAACTATTATGGCTAAGGCTTTTTGACTTTAATGAAGAGTGAAAAACACTATTTTAGCCTTCAGTTAATTGGGAAAAACATAATATTTATTTGTTTTGAGGGTAATATCATTCCTACAGAATTCATGGAGACAGCATCAGTCCAATGGTAGGACAGAGAATAGGTCTCTTGCCTCTGAAATTTGCAGAGACAGATGTATATTCTATCACCTGAAATGGAGTATTAGCCAGGAGACTAAAATCTTGTCATTGTGCAGAGATTTGTTGTAGAATTTGCATTATTTGTATGAAATGCACCTCAGTTTTGGGTTATTAAAATATTAACAAATATTAAATAACCCAAAAAGCAAAAGAAAAGCTAAACTAAACCTTGTAATTCCTAGACATTTCAACTAGCTTTGCTCATTTAGCTCAAGTATGACTGATGATTTGGCATTATGATTGAAGCAACACACATTTAAGTATTGCAGGGCCTCTTCATATGCGTTCATCAAAGGAATTAGTAATTGTAATAATAATAATTTGTAATTACCTCATTGCTAATTTTGACATTTTCCTTCTCAGCAATGTCTAGTAACCGCTGCTGTTGAATTTTATCTGACAGAGGCTTGAAACGGAATTTTGAACATCTAGAGGTCAGGGGTTCAATTATTCTGTAAAAGATTGGAAAACAAGTTGGTGTCTAAAGAATTTCCCCAGATAAATGTATTTTTATCAAGAAAAAACCAAGATTTGATGGAGGAGAAATTAATGTAGCCTTGAAAAATTTAAATGTTTTCTTACCCTAATTGGGGTTATCAAAATAATTTATCTTCAGGGCAATATACATACCGACTGACATAGTTACAGATGAGACAGAATCTGGTGGTTTTAGACTCTTTCTCCATGGTTCGTCTTAAAGCTGCCTGAGCAGCTGAGGTCATAGAATCTGCTTCGTCCAGAATCACAATCTTAAAAGGAGGACATGGCTTCCCACTGATTTAGAGAAACACATAAGAGTTGAACATTATTAATATGTACATTGTTTTTAACAGCTTTGTTGGGATATAATACACATATCATACAATTCACCCATTCAAAGTGTATAATATATTCACAGAGTTGTGCAATCATCACCACAACCTAATTTTTGAACATTTTCATCACCACTATTCTTCCCCAACTCTCCCAGTTCTACATAATCACTAGTCTCCTTTTTGCCTCTATAGAATTTCCTGTTCTGGACATTGCATATAAAAGGATTCATGTAATATGTGGTCTTTTGTGGCTGGCTTCTTAATGTTTTCGAGGTTCATCCATGTTGTAGCATGGGTCATTGCTTCATTCCTTTTCACTACTGAATAATATAGCCAAGTGGATGTAACACATTTTATTCATCCATTAATCAGCTGGACATTTGGGTTGTTTCTGTGTTTTGGCTACAAGGAAAACTTCTGCTATGGACAATTGTTTACATGTTTTTGAGCAGGTGTATGTTTTCATTTCTTGTGAGTATATACCTGAGTCATACGGTAACTCTACTTATCTTTTAGAGGAAATGCCAAACAGTTTTCTAAAATGTTCCACCTTTTTACATTCCAACCAGCAATGTATATGAGTTTTACATTTCTCCATGTCCTTGCCAATACTTATTTTCTGTGTTTTTGATTACAGTCATCCTAGTAGGTATACAGTGTTCATCTCATTGTGGTTTTGATTTTCATTTCCCTAACAGCTAATGATGCTGATGAGTATCTTTTCATGTGCTTACTGACCATTTGTGTATCTTCTTTGGAGAAATATCTATTCAGATCCTTTGCCCATTTTTTAATAGGGTTACTTGTTTTTATTATTGAGTTTTAAGAGTTCTTTATATATTCCAGATATAAGTCTGTTTTCAGATATATGGCTTGTAAATATTTTCTCCCATTTTGTGGGTTTTTACTTTCTGTACGTTGATTTTTGGTAATCTGCCATTGAAGTTTTTTCTCCCACCAAAAGTGACATTAAACAATTGGATTAAAATTTTATCAAGAAAACAGACTTCAAATATTAAAGGTGGAAAGGATCTCAGAGGTTTTTTGGTCCACAACCCAGTCTTCATTTCACATAAGAGGAAACTGGGTGCTACAAGAGGTTGTGATTACATTATCAGTTCGAGGTGAATATAAAAATTAGCCATTCACTTTTTACATTTTTTTTTGTGTGTGTGTGTGTGTGTGACCGGTAAGGGGATCACAACCCTTAGCTTGGTGTCGCCTGCACCGCGCTCAGCCAGTGAGCGCACCGGCCATCCCTATATAGGATCCGAACCTGCGGCGGGAGCACCACTGCACTCCCAGTGCCACGCTCTCCCGAGTGAGCCACGGGATCGGCCCACTTTTTACAAATTTTGAAGTGTACCCTGACGTATGCCCAGATACTAAAAACTTAATCTTGAAACTATGCCACCTAAAGAGTATAAGTAGTTGACTAAATCCCTGTATACTTCAGGCAGGGCAGCCCTATTTTAATTATTAATAATATTTCCTTCCACTCTAAAAATGTCCCAGTCTGAACAAGAACTTATATGGTCACCCTAACTATGAAATATACAATGAAGCTTAAAATGTATGATAGAAAGGAGAGGTAACATTTTTTTTTTTTTATGAGTGTGTATACCATTAAACTATCCTATTTGATTAATAAATACTCCTTAGACAAAATATCAATGAACACTCTGACAGCTAAACAACTTAAAACTAGTTATAATGGAAAAGTCATGAAAAGAGTTGAAAATTTGGCAGAAACACATTATTTAAAATAAATATACAACATGCTATGGAGAAGAGAAGGCAAGTTTACTTACTCAGTACGACTTCCTGACACAGTGAGCTGAGCAAAATTTTTCACTTTCTCTCGAACTACTTGTATTCCACGTTCATCAGATGCATTTAACTCAAGAACTCTTAATCGAAAAAGTTCAGGCCTATGTCAAAATGAAATATAAAACAAAATAAAACTTACAAGTAAATCACATTTTATCATTTGCACACTTCGCAGTAGTTTAAAATCCACCTAGTAAACAATATGGATAGAAGGCACACAATCACTTCTGTTATTCTCTTTTTGCAAAGCCACTCAGTTAACATTTTGGTTTTTTTCCAGGCATTAAAAAAAACAAACATATATATTACATAATATATAAAACTTAAAATCAATTTTCTATTTAGTGTTGTATAATAAACATCTTGCCATGTTATCAAAACCACTGTAAATGCCATTTTAACGGCTATATGGCATTCCATCTTACGAATGTACCATCATTTACTTAAATTTACCAGACGTTCTTCTATTGTTAGACATCTAGATAGTTTTAA
Organism: Galeopterus variegatus; assembly: GCF_000696425.1. NCBI lineage: Eukaryota > Metazoa > Chordata > Mammalia > Dermoptera > Cynocephalidae > Galeopterus > Galeopterus variegatus. The sequence goes on from NW_007728820.1 coordinate 109,253, forward strand.
ATATGTAACATTTTAAATAATGTTACAATATGACACAGTAGGATTATTTCCACAGGGTAGCTTGCTATAAGGAAAATAACCAGGCTGGGCCAGTCAGCTAAATTGGTTAGAGTGCAGTCTTAACAACATCAAGGTCATAGGTTCAGATCCCACACAGGCCAGCTGCCACAAAAAAAAAAAAAAAAAAAAAAAAAAGGAAAATTACTGGATTAAAACATGTAAAACATGAACAGTTTTTAAAGTGAGTTTTTTTAAAAAATGTATGCTCACTGTAGTGAATTCAAAAGAAAATTTTAAAAACTGGCACATCCTGTCAAACCACCGTTTTAAAACTTCCCTGTTTTTTCTACATATTTATAGTTTAAATTAAAAAAAAACAAGAGTTGTGATTTAGTTTTGTCTTTATTTTTTTTAATTAGCATGGTATCTTAAAATTTTTCTATGGGCATAAACATTTAGGAAACTCTGTGCATGTATTTTCTATTTTAAAACCACATATACTATTACATGTAAAATTTATAATTTAGAATTAAATTTTTTTAGTTCAAGAATAAGCATTATTTGGGCCGACCCTGTGGCGCACTCGGGAGAGTGCGGTGCTGGGAGCGCAGCGATGCTCCCGCCGTGGGTTCGGATCCTATATAGGAATGGCTGGTGCGCTCACTGGCTGAGCGCGGTGCGGGCGACACCAAGCCAAGGGTTGCGATCCCCTTACCGGTCACGAAAAAGACAAAAAAAAAAAAAGGCAGCATTATTTTATAAAGGATATAGAAGATGTTATATAATCTGGACTGACCTACTCCAGAAAAATAATAAACTACTTACCAGTTTCATTATTATTATATTGCTAAGGCTGATTCAGTTTAGCTCTGACTGAGTTGTAGGATAATCAAAAAAAGCCCTTTTATTATTTTATTAAGACACAGATTGCTGTCAGATAAATAAAATATTAGGCTCACAGCACCTTCACTCTTTATGTCTTCCTTTACATTTTGACATAACTAATTATCCTTACACATTTGGTAGTTTCAGAGGCATCTAATTATTTTCATATGTATCCTTTAATTAATTAATTTCAGATGTATCCTTTGGCTATATAAATTCAGATAAATTCAAGACAGCCTTTGCTATGTTGGTACATGTTTCATGGATATCAGACCTGGGCCCTTTTATCTCTAGGTTAAAGGGCTCCTCTATTAACTCAAGACAGTCAATCTAGGAAAAGGAAACTAAGAAAGTGGTTCACAGGGAGATTTTCTGGTGTACCTGGATCATACTGCATCAGCTACCATCCAATCTACTTACACTCCAGAGATGTGAGGGCAAGGAGCTAGCCTGGCCACTCCAGAGGCAGGGCCTAGGAATTCCAGGGCAGGAGGAACTCAAGAAGAGATGGTACTGACAGTAGCTTCAGATACAGAAGATTCTATCACATAGCCACAACAGATTCATTCTATCATATAACTACAGCAGATTCCATCATATAGCTACACAGACGTGAACACAATCATTAAGTTGGTGATGAAACTATCAGCATGACTGAAGATAGGTTGGGTCCTCTGGCCTCCGAAATCATAACAAAAAAGTTAAAGAAAGTGATGAAAAAAAGCAGAGGCTCCCTGTGTTGTGGAACACTCAAACATTTGAACGAGGTTCAGAATGAAGGTTACAAAAGATGTACTCAAGCTAATTTATTGGGGGAGAGAAACAAAATGGGCTCATGGGATTAATAAATAAATTAAAAAATAAAAACCCAACCCCACAAAGAAAACAAATGCAAATTTTAAGGGGAAAAAAAAAAATCACAAGATTTTTTATGTCAAATCTAAAAGAACAACAACAAAAAAAAAGACTGATTTCAACTTACCCAAAGAGCTCTCTAGCTGCTGCCAAAATGGTGGATGTTTTTCCAGTTCCAGGTGGTCCATAAAACAAGAGATTAGGGAGCTAAAGAAAGTAAATTTTTTATAAATTGTATTCTGGCACAAATAAATGAAGGGAATCCCAGGCTTCTGTCAGTTCCCTATCCCCATCTTTTGCTCAAAATTGGGTGAGATTTTATATAAAAATGTCAGCTGCTTCAAAGGGGAAATAGACCAAAGGAGTAATGGGATTTGGCCAGTACTGAAGAAAAAGGATGGAAAAAGACATATTAAAAAAGACATTACACATCATGATTATGTACCCTGTAGGGATGCCTGCATATATCAGGGAGAATTCATTAGAAGAAAGGATAAGATTAAATAACTAGCTGTCTTCTTTTAGACCTTGGAGTGAGCTAGGTTGGCTCCTATCAAGCAGGCAACTGATCTGTGGTGAAGATTAATGTACTAAATTCTAGAGCTCTACTATGAAACTGTACATTCTTCAGTATGTCCTTTCATGTAGGGAAATTGCTGAACACAGGAAACTAGTCAATAGTTTATTTGTTTCCACTCTCACCTAATCACTCCCCCTTCCTGTTCATTCATTCTTCACCTAAATCATATACCACTCTGCTTGCTATCTACTCTTCACTGACTTCACATTCTACTCAGAACAAAAACAAACAAAAAAACCTGAAGCTGCTTACCATGGCCTGTAACGACTTCCACGAATTGCCTAGCATCTCCTTCACCTTCCACGCTCCAGCTTACAATGGTCTCCAACAGCTAAGTGCTTTCTGGCCTGCACATATGTTGTTCCCACAATCTGGAGTCTGACCCCCTTCTTTCTGTCTGGCCAACTCTTAGTGCATTACAAGTCAAAAGCCTTCTCTGACCATCCAATCTAAACCGGGTCTTCTCTCTTTTTCTGTCATTAGTCTTTGTTGCACTTGCTGCAATTTGCACTTATTATCACTTATTTAACTGTTGGGTTTAATTGTAAAATGTCCGTCTACGTCACTAGCTGGTAAGTTTAAAAAGGCCAGGAACCTTATTTGTTCTATTCATATCTATATCCTCAGAATCAACTGCAGTACTTAATATCTGCCAAATAAATGAACAGACCAATACATATACAAATATGTTAATTAGAGACCATTACTGTTACACTGGTAACATATAGTTTAAAATACAAATTTTGAGATTCATTACTTAAAAACAAAAAACAAAGAAACTCGGGCCGAGCCTGTGGCGCACTCTCGAGAGTGCGGCGCTGGGAATGCAGCAGTGCTCCCGCCGCGGGTTCGGATCCTATATAGGGATGACCAGTGCGCTCACAGCGCTCACTGGCTGAGCGCGGTGCAGCCAGTCTCCAAAAAAGGACAAAAAAAAACAAAGAAACTCCTAGGCTTCTTAGTTTTTAAGATTATAACTATTATTTTGCAAAAAAGGACAAAAAAAAACAAAGAAACTCCTAGGCTTCTTAGTTTTTAAGATTATAACTATTATTTTGATCTGTGTATCAACACTTGTAATGGTTCATCCAGGTAACTATAGACAATAATTTAAATTTTTTAAAACAGGATAAAATTATTATACCTTGTAGTATATAATTGTCTCATATATGTTGTGCACTCAAGAACTGTATGTGGAATACCAGTTCTTAAAATTGATTTCTGAAAAAATTCTCCTATAATTCTACTTTAAATTCATTTAAAGTAAATGAAGGAATGAATTATTTTCCTTTACTCTAGAATTTTAAAAATTACTACCTCTTTTTATAAAACTTAGTCTGAAAAGAAGCACAAAATATTAAAGAGGAGGTGAAAGAAGAAAGTTCTTAATTCAGCCTCATAAGTTAGATGGCATAAAGTCAAGAATAGGATCATAATCCCACCGTATTTCCCTAAAGAGCTGAAAGTACTAGTAATTAAATTGGATTTGTCCTCCAATCTGTGTAAATATTACTATGCAATAAAAATTTATACTGTTAAAAAGTTAAAAGGTAAAAGGTATTTCGATCAAATCAAAACAAACACTAGTAAAGAAAAAGTTTTTAAATAGTTTTATATGGGCCGGCCCGTGGCTCACTCGGGAGAGTGTGGTGCTGATAACACCAAGGCCACGGGTTCAGATCCCATATAGGGATGGCCGGTTTGCTCACTGGGTGAGCATGGTGCTGACAACACCAAGTCAAGGGTTAAGATCCCCTTACTGGTCATCTTTAAAAAAAAAATTAGTTTTATAAATATAATTTATTTCAGTATGTGTACTTTAGTGGTGTAATTCCTAAAAGAGAACAATGACAGCAAAAATCAAAAGAACCTCTAATTAAAAGCAGCCAGGTTGAGGGGAAGGAAGCAAATCTTGGGAATAAAGCAAAAACCACATACCACTTTCATCTTCGATTTTCTCCCTCCCTTCACTAAGCTCTTAAAGCAGTTTGGGCACTTCATCATATATAAGTACAATTTTAAATTGCTAATTCCTCATATGGGTTTATTTTGTCTCTGAATAACCTAAAATGCAAGTTACTCAAGGATATTTTATCCCACAATCATGGCAGGAGACAAAGTACTATAAGCAGAATTAAATGCTTGTTATTTTGTTTTGTTTTGTTTTGTATTATAGTTCAAACTAAATCCTAAGGTTAGGTGAGCAATTATACTTTCAAAGAATTTCTGACTCTTCTTTATAGCACATATAATTATTTATAATTATCTTATTTATTTGTTTGGTTTACCTGTTTATACTGTCTTTCCCCACTGAAATAAAAGCTCATGAAAAAAAGGCACCTAAGGGCCGGCCCGTGGCTCACTCGGGAGTGCGCAGTGTTGATAACACCAAGGCCACGAGTTCGGATCCTATATAGGGATGGCCGGTTGGCTCACTGGCTGAGCACGGTGCTGACAACACCAAGCGAAGGGTTGAGATCCCCTTACTGGTCATCTTTTTTAAAAAAAAAAAAAAGGCACCTAATTTGTCTTGTTCAATGGTATTTACTTGAATACTATATAACAATGTCACATAAGACTGAATAGGAGATGCTCAATAAATATTTGAACTAGTCATCATTGTACAAATACTAAGGACTTACTGTATATACAGCATGGTATTTAATGGAGGTGAAAGGTTATAAAGGAAGGAAGAGGGTGAATGAATTTAAGTCTTAAATGTCTCAGTGACACTGAACACCATCTGCTACTTACATCGGCTCCTTCTAAAGATTTTTTCAGTACTGCAACCACTTCTTCCTGGAAAGCAACTTCATCCACACATTTTGGGCGACTGTGGGGGTGGGGTCAGGGAGGAGAGGTTATTTAGTATATTATGGTAGCCACAGGAAAGTCTCATGTTAGTTCTGCTAAAATACCAATGACAATTCTTATATATTGGTAATAAGAAACTGTTTCATAATTGGAAGTAGGTGGAAACCCTATTTGTATTTACCTTAAGCATATATATACTAAAGGAGTGAAATGGTTTTCTACTTCCTATCTGCATTGCTTGTATCTGTTATGTTTACAACAATTAAGCAAAAGGATTTTATTTTATATACCACAAATGTCAACTGGTTAAAAATTAAAGTGAACACTTGCCTAGAAAGTAATATTAAGGGCTGGCCGGTTAGCTCAGTATGTTAGAGTATGATGCTGATAACACCAAGGTCCAGGATTCAATCCCTGTACTTGCCAGCCACATACACAAAAAAAGAAAGTAAATGGGCCGGCCCGGTGGCGCACTGGAGAGTGCGTTGCTTGAGAGCGCGGCGGCGCTCCCGCCGAGGGTTCAGATCCCATGTGGAGACCAGTTCCCACTCACTGGCTGAGCGAGGTGTGGGCGCAACACCGAGGGTTGCGATCCCGTTACCGGTCAGTAAAAAAGACAAAAAGGAAAAAAAAAAAAAAAAAAAAAAAGTAATATTATATTTTTACAAGATAAGATCATGTACCTAAGCTGAAAAGGGAAAACTATTTAATAACCTGTGGACAGGTAACTATTTTGGTTAATATAGTTACATATATATACTTAATATGTTGTTAATTGGTTAATACCAATTTTTTCCATCACCTAACTGTACAAAAATATGGAGACCTATTTACTTTATTGAGGGGTAACAAAATAACAAATTTAACCACTTTGAAGTATAGTAATATATAATTTTCATCTTACATCATTAATTAGTGATTTTAAGAGAAGCAAGGACAATGTTATACTCCCAGTCCTAAAATTAGGCTTTGTGCTTAGTTAACTAACCAAAAGTTCTTCTTTGATGCATACTTTACTAATTAATGAAGTTAATGCTAGGCAGGAATTATACGAGGTAATGTTTTCTAGGGAAACCAGGGTATGTTGTAAAGCAGGATCTCATATTCAAATACCTGCAGGAATTAGGCAGATAAGAGTGAAGAAGACAGAGTGTAAGGCAAGAGAAGATAGTAGGGACTATGGCAAATTTAGAAACACATCACCTTTACAAAATGAGAAGCAGTACACAAGTATATGTAATTTTCATGTCAGAACTTACACCCAGTATTGCCTGATCTCCTGGGAGGCTGAAAATCTAGATGTTCCCCTGTATGAATTTTTTTTTTTTCCTTTTTGTCTTTTTTTGTGACCGGCAATGGATCGCAACCCTCAGTGTCACGCCCGTACCGGACCAGGACCGGCAACGGGATCGCAACCCTCGGTGTTGCGCCCGCACCTCGCTCAGCCAGTGAGCAGCCGGTCTGTATGTGGGATCCAAACCCTCGGCGGGAGCGCCACCGCGCTCCCAAGCGGCGCACTGTAGCAGTGCGCCACCGGGCTGACCCCCCCGTATGAATTTTAATGTAAAAAAATCTAGATTTTTATAAGCATTGTTGGTGCCAAGCAAAACATGAGAGTCTTATTTGGCCTATAAGTAATCTACAAACCCTTGATAATACCTGAGGCTATATCCAGTGGTTGCAATTACTTGTCATGATATCACTTCGCTGACTATTTAAGTGCAACTTTAAGTGTTGTTTTTGCCAAAAACGTACAAACACTCAACAGTTCCCATCTATTAGTAATGAAAAGAATAAATTTTTTGGATTTCAGTAGAACTCCTGACCAAAAATTTATAGCCAGGAAGTGAAATTAGATCATTGTAGGTACTTTTCAGTTCCTAGGTTCCATGACTTACATAACTGGGTAATTTCCAAGGACAACATCTAAACAAAGCAAACCATCCCCCCATCAGTAAAAAAAGTGATCAGATCCGGTTAGAGAGGTAGTTTATTAATTATTTCAACAAAAAGCGTTCTTACTATTTTTCCACCCACGGAACAGGTTTGGCTTTCTTGTTCTCCCCACTGCTTCCTGCAGTAGCAGCTACTCCTCGATCTTTGGTCAATGGTGGTTTAGTAGTGGTAGACGTGCCTTTCAGAAATGCCTGCATGGTTACTTCAACCTGACCAGGTGCAAGACATAAAAAGAAAAGCTTTTTAAAAATCATTATGAGGAAGTACAGCCTGAAAGCAAACTTATCCTGTGGAAAAGCATTCAATAATTACTTAATAAGACATCACCCCATGACCTAGGACACTTTGAATACATTGTACTGAGGGTTACAGGGACATAAAAGAGGCCAAAGTCCTTAAGGACCTTAGGATCTATTTATAGTGGAGTTATATGACAAAGATAAACTGTGTGTCATAAAAAATTTTCAGAGTTCCAAATGCTCTGATAAGTATGTTACTAAATGGCCAAATGGCACATAGGCCTGTACAGTCTCTCCCATTTCAGTCATAGACCTAGCTCTAGCTCCGACCCTAAAATGGACTCAGCAATTAGGAGTGCCAGGACCACAAATGAGAGCCTTCACTCCTTTTCTTGGGTCTAGAGCTCCGCTCAAAGCGTGTTTTATTGGCAGAGCCAATGCCTGCCTTCAAATCAAAACAATGCAGAAAAGCATGAAGAATTAAAAAAATTCATACAAAATCCTACCCAGAAGATATCTACTACTAACATTCAGGTAAACATTCTTCCAGGTTGTTTTCAAGGATTAAAAAAAGCACCCTTGGCTTGGCTGAAAATCCCCAGCATTAGTGGCAATTCTATTTTTTTCACTGCCATATGCCCCAGTGCCTAAAACAGTGCCTAGATGCTCCATGATATTTGGCGAATGAACTGCCATCTATTTGACTCAAGTTTCCCCTTCTGCAAAATGGGTTAAGGCCTATTCCATAAAGCAGCTGAGTTAAACGAAAGAATGTGTGCAAACACGTAGTTCTGTGCTTGGCATTTGGGCATATATTCAATAAAATAAAATATACTGTTAATATTTGTAAGCAGCCAAGGTTTTTTTAACGTTACTGGATTACTCCGTCCCTGCCACGGACTGCTAAACAGTAATAAAGCTCTAAGAAGGGCTCTGAAGAGATGCTGTCCGGAACCACCACTTCTCCAAGGGGTGGAAGCCGGGTCTGAGAGTGTGGCTAGGGCGGAGCTGGGATGAAGGTAGAAGACCTCCCAGGGGCATCAAGGGCAGGAGTAGGGAAGGCGAAGGCAAGCTGGCAATTTCTCCAGCGGGTCACCTGTTAACCCGGCTTCCCGTGCGGGTACCCCGCAAGCCCGGGCTTTTCAGCCGCCCGTCACCGGAGCGAGGACCGCCGGCTCGTTCCTGGGGTTTCTGGGATAAGGAAAGGATAAGGTGGTCGCGAAGTCTCAGCTCTGTCCTCCAGTGTGAGAGTCACGGGCCCAGGTGACTTACAGAGGCCGCGGTCCCCGAAGTCGCCCCAGTTCCCGCCACGGATCGGCAGGCGAAGAGCAGGCCGGGAATACGCGGGCACGTAACGCGTCACTTCCGGTCGGGCGCGCGGCCGGTGGAGCGCGCGGTCTCCTGGCGCGCGGTTTTATTTAAACGTGTGGGGCGACGACCGGCGTTTGGGGATGAGTAGAGTGGAACAGGCATCACCAAGGAGGTGTAAGTAAAGTTTCATCCTGTCCGCGTGTATTGCTCCCACCCGAGACTGCAGGGCAAGGGCGATTGAGCTCAACCGTCCCCGAAGGAGCAGGGGCCGCGAGCAGGGCGCTCGGGCCACTTACCACGCGCGCTCAGCGACACGGGCTGGGGAGCGGCGCGTGTGCCTCGAGACCTCGCTGTCCACCGAAGGTTACAAAAAGTCCACTGTTTCTAGGTTCGGGCCTGCAAAACCCTACCGCACTCTGAACTTCATTTGTAGTCATAGGGCGTCTTACGGGCATTTCTGCGGCGACACAATTCGGCATGCAACCTGCTTCACCCCGAAGGACGGGATTGGGGAGGGTGGAGTCGACCTTTCGCCAGAAGAGGGCATCCTGTAGATCCCTGTCCTCCCCGTTTTGTTTCGTCGCGGAGCAAACCATGTGTGCTTAAAGGGCAGAGACATTTTTCATTGTCCTCTTGAGGGTACATGGCTTATACCTCTAGTAGTGTCTGTCCGTTATAGAGAGGGAGGACCTCGCCATGCAGCTATGGACATCTAATTCCTGAGTCCCGCTCAGAAATCTAGTACTCTTAACGCTCAGTAAAAGCTAAAAAATTGATAATCATATTTAACCCCACCAGGGTTCATGCACTGTGGGTTCTAGGCAGGTGCCTGTGGACAACTCTTATTTTTCCCAAGTACTCTGAATTATTCCTTAATCCTGTTGAAACCTGACCCTTCTCAAGTTCTGCCTTCTCCACAGTCCTTATCTAATTACTAACCCATAAGGTTGATCTGGGTCTTCTCAGAATGAATGACTAAGGTTTTTTTGGCACAAACTCAGCATGACATTCATTGTTAACTTCACACGTTTATTCATTTGTCTTACAACAGATACTTATGAAATGACCACACACTGTGCTAGATGCTGGTGATACAGCAGGGAACAAGCTAGAAGATGCCCTCAAGTAGCTTTACAGCCTAAGAGAGTGGCAGACAATGTGATGTGTGTTTCGCTGGGGATGTAGGGGACTGTGAGAACATACATCACAGGCTAACTTAATCAAGGATTAAACACATTACTAAAGGTACTTTATGCTACTTTGTAACTTCCACAAGGCCTGGTACAATCTCTGGACAGTATAAAAAGCATACAAGTTATTTATCTGGTCACCGGTTTACATTATCATAATTCATCAAACTGTACAAGTATATTTAATGTTTGTATATTTTTTACTTTTTTTTTTTTGGCAGCTGGCAAATACACAGATCAAACCCTGAACCTTGGTGTTATCAGCACCATGCTCTAACCAATTGAGCTAACTGGCCAGTCCTATTTTATTATATTTGTATTGATCTGTGAAAATAGATAGTATCCATTTGCTACCTGAACAAACGCCATGACCACTAAGAGGAGATATTGTAATCCCATTTTACAGATAAGGAAGCCAAGGCTTAGATGGTTAAGGTGGTCTTTGTCCATTTGGACTGCTATAACAATACCATAGACTTGATGGCTTATAAACAACAGAAATTTGTTTCTCATAGTTCTAGAGGCTGGGAAAGTCAAAAATCAAGGTGCTGGCAGATTGTCTGGTGAGGGCTCTCTTCCTCATAGACAACTGTCTTCTCACTTTAAAGGGCTGGAAAGGGCTAAGCAAAGGCACTAACCCCATCGAATCACCTCCCCAAGACCCTACCTTCTATTATCATTACCTTGGGAGTTAGCATTTAAGCATATAAATTGTAGGGGGACACACATTCAGAACATAGCAAAGTTTAATAGAAAATAAGTGGCAAAACCAAAATCCACATCTAGGATTGTCTGACTCCAAAGTCAGGGCTTATAATCAGTCACTGGTCAGGTTCATGGCTGGCATAGAGGTGCCTTGATGCTAAGTTGAAAAAAGAGACTTGCCTGTTTTGGCAAATAGTTTAGAAAAAGTGCCGCTTTCCTCCAGGCATAGTCAGCCCTTGATGGAGTGAAAAACTTGGTGATAAGAGGTTGGGCTGGATTTCAACCTCCACTTGTCCCCTCAGCTGACCTTTCCATTCCTGTACACAACTATAGGCAGCATCCTAATCCAGGTGGTTAATGAATTTATGTGCACACCAAGCATTGTCTGTCACCAGAACAAGAAATATCTTTATATAAATACGTACCATTTTTGTATTACACGTACATAGGTGCTCATGTGATTAAACCAGTTAATAAGTTTATAGGCTTCTATTTTTTAGTGGGTATTCATTCATTTACTATCGTGCTACTATTATGTGGAGACTTGTGAAGTTTTTTAATGTTAAAAGAGGGCTTTCAAACGTTGAGTACAGCTCTACTTAGTGTGTTTTCCCTTGAAACAGATGAGACAGAACTCTAGCTAGATTATGGTTCAGATGAGATTGGGCACTGTATTGGTCTGTTTTGTGTTGCTATAACAGAAATACCTGAGACTGGGTAACTTATAAAGAACAGAGTTTATTTGGCTCACGATTCCGGGACAGCTGCATCTGGCACGGGCCTCAGGCTGCTTCTACTCATGGCGGAAAGTGGCAGGCAGCCAGCATGTACAAGCAGATCACATGGTGAGAGGAAGCAAGAGGAGGTGCCAGGGTTTATTAAACAACCAGCTCTCGCAGGAACTCACTCATTAATCCCCACTCCCCCAGGGAGAGCACTAATCCATTCATGAGGGATCTGCCCCCATTACTCAATCAGTTTCCAACACTGCCACATTGGGGATCAAATTTCCATATGAGTTTTGGAGGGGACAACACATCCAAACTCCATCAGGCACATTCAGGGTTGTATGGCTGTAGGCCTAGATTATGCTTTGTGGGACCACTAAGGAAAGAAAAAGACATAGGTGGAGAATGAAATAGTAGCTGTCGGGAGAGGGAAGGGTTAGGTAGTGATGACAGTGTCATTTTAAAATCAGGAAATGCAGGTGTAATGGATGCTGTGATGTGCCACCTCTCAGGACTGAGATACTCCCCCAACTGCTGAGAGTATAGACAACTGACAGCTCTCAGCTGAATTCCTCTCCAGCAAGAGTATGTCTCAAGCTGTTTGTCCTCAGCCAAACAGCTTCACTTTGTCCAAAGTCACATTCCTTCACTGGGGGCTGTCCACCTCCCAAGGACTAGTCTAGGAGGGATATAAAGGCTTAGCCTCTTTGCCTTAAGATGGCACAGTTCTTATGGATTATCCAAGCTCCAGATCCTTGTTGTACCTGCATCACAGTATAATGTCTTCTGCCCAGTCCTGCTTTCCTCATCCCTCTCAGGTGTTGCTTCCAAGATTATCATAGGATAAAACACCTGCATGCAAATCTCAAACTCTTTCCAAAAGCGGTCCTAGAAAAAGGCTCTATAATGGGATTTTGAAGCTGGATCACCTGTCAGCCTGCTGGTAGTAAGAACCCCATCACTGGTGGTAGTGGAACACTGATAGCCCCTGGCATGCTATGGCAATTGTTAAAACTTTGGTCAGTGGCAAACTGGAATGGGATGCCAGTGGAAAAGAGAGCACCAGCAGATGCAATATCTCCAGTGTTTTAGGAAATAGTAATTAAAAGAACTTTGGAACTGGATGGCCACTTGGGAGTAATTCATTAATAAAGACAATTAAATAAAGACAATGAGAGACTGAAGGTGACTAATTGTTGATATAAGACCAAGTAAAAAAGCCAGAGTGTCTGTTTGGCAGCATATGAAATAATTCATATATCCTACAGCCAAAGGGGGGAAAAATCTGTGAGTCAGACTCCAAAACTCAAATTATATGAGTGGCAGAGTTCTAGAGAGGTTAAATTCTTATCCCCAGCAAGTCTGCTACACCAAGGTCAAGGCCCTGATTGGGAAAAACTGGGATGCTGAGATTTGAAATGGGGCTATCAGAGTCGATGCATTTGAAAATCTTGAATTTCCAGGTTCTTATGAATGCCCCTTATCTACAGAAGTAGCCCCTTCCTTCCTGTTAAAGGCTGATGCTCCTCTCTTAGGGTGTATGCACAAGCTTGATAATGTAGAGGCTTCTGCCTTGCAAGACAACAAATATTTCCTCTCAACCCCCATCAGTTTACCTCCTCTACTACACCACCACTGAAGGGGAGATGATTACCCAAGACCATGAATACCTGGAGGTAGGGATCATGGGAGCCACCCTAGAGTCTGCCTGCCACGGAGCGATGGAGGATTCTTTATGACCAGCTGCCAGAGGGAAAAGGCTAAGCTTGGTTCATGGATGTGTCAGTTGGTATGTGTGTACAAGACAAAAATGGGCCGCTGCTACACTGCAGCCTCACTTAAGTGTGACTCTCAGGGACTACAGTGAGGGAATATCTTCCTAATGACAGAGCATCAGACAGTGCATCTGTTCATCCACTTTGTGAAGAGAGAAAAGTGGCCTAAGGCAAGGACATGGACAATGATGAGTAGCTTGGCCAGTTGGTCAGGGACTTGGAGAGAGAAAGATTGGAAGATTGGGGATGAAGGTATTTGGGGAAGAGATGTGTGGCAAATGGACCAAGGCAGCGGGAATGGAGTGTGAACATCTTTGTGACATATGTAAATGCCCAGCAGAGAGCATTTCCTATGGGAGAGGCACTAATCAGTGAATCAAACAGAATGACTTTTCCGGTTTTTCTCAGCCAGCCTCTGCCCTCAGCCGCCTAGTGTTGGCCCAAGCTCGTGAACAGAATAGCCATGGTGGCAGAGATGGAGGCTATAGGTGAGTCCAACAGCATGGGCTGCTCTAACTACTGCACTGCTGAATGTCTAACCTACTATATGTAGAAACCAGTGATAAGCACTTCTCCCTCCACAGCGCCATCTCTCAAGGGATCAACCAACCTTTTCCTCACAGAGAAAAAAAGGTCACTTGCTTCCCCCAGAAACAAAATTCTGCTCTCTAGATTGCTATAAAAACCCTTACTCCCTATAGAAATGTTTCTCAAAGGGTAGTTTAGGGCCAGTACATCAGAATACTTGAGGGACTTATCACAAGTGCAGATTTCCAGTCCCCACCCAGACCTACTATCAGAAGCTCTAGGTTTGGTGTCTGGGAATTTGTATATGGAGGTTTTTGGTTAGTGGCTCCTCTGGTTTAAATGTTTTTGTTCCCTACAAAATTCATATTGAAACTTAACCCCCAATGCATCAGTGTTGGGAGGTGGGGTCTAATTGAGGCATGAATTGATTAATGCATAAATGAAAAGGTCTTTGGGAGTAGGTTCACTCTCTTGTGCTTTTGCCTTTCTGCCTTCCACTATGGAATGATGCAACTCAAAGGCCCTTGCCAGATGCCTGCACCTTAACTTTGCACTTCCCAGCCTCCAGAACGGTAAGCCAATAAATTTCTGTTCATTATAAATTATCCAGTCTCAAGTATTCTGTCATAGCAGCACAAAACGGATGACACAAAATGGATGACTAAGACAATAGCCTTTCACTGTACTATTTAATATTCTTACTAAATTTTTCCCAGAAAAAAAAAAATTCCAGTTGTTATGAGGTGGGGAATGAAAACATAAATTAGACAGGAATGTCTAAATTGAAAAATCAGTTTACCATATCAGTAAGACAAACCCATTATTCACTTACCAATACAGAACCACATTTACAGGGTCCCACATGAGCCTAACATTGAACTCTAAGTTTTGATGGGAATTAAAAGCATGAAGTATAGATAAAGAGGGGAAAAAATCTATATACATAAAACATTGGAATAGAAAGACAGGCCCAGAGGTGTTGTCCTTTTACAGATAAGCAAATTGAGGATCAGTTTTACACAACTTTCCAGCAGCAGAACCAGGTCTTCTCAGCCTGGTGCACCAACCAGGGTCTGATGAAATGTCACAGTGAGTGATGCAGTGAGTGATACATATTCAGACAGGGCTCGCAGGGGACTGTATGTGGAAGCAGGAGCCAGGGCCTTGGGCTGGACCCTTAGAGAAGATGAGACTCCAGGGGCAGAATGCAGACTTGTGGGCATCCAGGAAATGGTGGGATGGTGGTTTCTAAGATTCCAAGATCTGGAACATTGGGAATATCAGTACCTGATATGTGTCTAGCACTTTACAAAGCTCTGACATATAAACATTATCAGCCCAGTTCTTATACTTCCCCAGAACACCTCTCAACCTTTAGGGGTTGTTGGGCATAATAACTACACTGGGCAAGGCATACAGGAGCCTCAGGGATGTGGGTGAGAAGGACACTGGGGAGCCAGTGAGGGATTGTGGACACAGGGCCTCTGGGAGACAGCCAGGCAGAAATGGGCATTGTACCCAGATGGTGTTACGGAGTCAGCTTGGGTTTGGGCCGGTGAGAGAAGAGTGTAGCCCATGGGTAGGACATAGCAGCATGGGAAGTCAAGGAGGGAGGCAGGTACTGTGGATTGGGACAACCTCCTCATTTGTGGCATGACCTCCTGTGATCAGGAGGCTTAGGAGATGGGTGTAAAGATCAGGCCCATCAGGGAAGGGCTTGGGGCAAGCAGCTTTGTAGGGGCAGAGCCATGGGTGGGATACAAGGCAAAGCCAAAGCCCTGGCAGAAATCAGGGCCTCAGTCACATGGGTAATAAAAGGTGGCTCCAGGAACCTTTGAAAATCATGGAACTGCCTTTAAGCGAGTATGTTCAGTGAAGATTCAGAGCCTAGCTTGAAAGATTCAGGGATAGAGTAGAAGGAATTAAGATTGAGATGGGGAGGTAGGCCTCAAATATCAGGCTGAGGAGTTGGCTTTTTTGCTATTGTAGGCAATAGGGAGCCACTGGAGGTTGAGCTCCCAGCTGGTGTTATTCCTCTAGCTGGGACAGTAACTGAGCAAAGCATGTGACCACTGTCCTGGGAATGTGTGAGTTTCCTCTCCACAAACTTACATAGTTCTCTATTTGCTACATATGTGGAAAAATGGAGAATTTAGTAGGCACGCTGATATTGTTTAGCTCAGTATTAACAGAGCTAGCTGTTAAAACTTGGATGAAGCCAGAATCCAGGCATGCAGGGAACTCAACGGGGTGGGCTGGAGAAGTGGGAGCAGATGCCAGGACCAAGGGAGCCAGGGCTGCAGAAACTTTCTGAATGTATGAGAGAGAGAAAAAAAAACATCAAATAGATACGTTAAATACATAACTGTAGTATTTTATGTGTATGGTGGCCTAGTTCCTTTAATATTTGCTTACTCGAATATGTGTGTGTATGTAAAATAAAGTTGCCTTCAGTTTGAGTGGTGTTTTTTTTTCCGTTTTGGCTTAATGTAAGCTTCTGTATGAAACATGCAAATATTGCTGGCTTGGGTAAATACTATTTTTTCTTTAAAAAAATATCAAGCGCTTTGAGAGTTCATGTTGGTTATTGATTTTCTTAGCTTACTACACGTATTTTTTATTTTTATGAGAGAGATACCAATCCCTCTCAGTGATTATTAGTAATTCTGATTCCTCTTGGCCCTACAATGGCTTGAAAAGAAAATATATACTTCAGAGATAAATTAAATGTATGGGTTTAAACTGGTTCACAGAATAAAATTTTGCGAAAGGTCCCGATCCAGGCCAGTAACCTAGATTAATCCTGAGACTTCTCCTTTCATGAGATTTGGGTTGCTAGTGAAGCAGATGAGGAAGAAATTAATGCTGTGGTTTAACACCCACAGTGGCAGTAGCAAAGAGGTTAAGTGCAAATGCTGAGGTCCCACAGGTCCAGGCTCAAGCCCAGCTCTGTTGCTTTGGATAAATTACCTTAACTCATAGTGCCTGAATTTTTAAACTTTTGTTTTGCAAAAGGGAGGTGACACCTTATGGTCTCCCTATATATGAGCTTCAAGCACAGTGCCTGGCTCAGTAAACTTTCACTCTTGTTAGCATAATGGTACTGTCCAACTTTCCTCCAAAGGAACAGGATATAGGCTGGACTCAGCCCATAGACAGTGAATAAGATGTTTCTTTCAGGCAGCTCCAGCTCTCCCAGTCAAAATGATGCTGTTTATGTGCTAGAAACTGCCCTGAATTTGTATATATAATGTTTACCTTTCTTTTCCATTAGGTGAGAGAAAAATCTAGAAGAAACCGAAACAAAAGTACAGTTTGACTGTAACTAAAATCTGCTGGGAGAAGAGCTCCTGCCTTACTAGCACCATCTGGAGCCATTCTGCCATCTAGTGGACATAAAGGGAAAAGCCAAATTTATAGCAAAATAATTTTGTCATTTTATTGTCAACGTCTGTAATTTACCAAAAAAGTGTTTTCTGGTTAGTATAATTTAAACTCTAAGTTCACTCATTAATAGATTCATTTAACTTTGTAAAGAAAAACAACACTAAAGGACTAAGACTAAATTTCCCAAGACATTTATATTTTTAAACTGTGAGTTTCAAAGATTGTCTGTGCAGGGAAGAGAGAGTGCTCTTAAGTTCTTATCATCATACATTTTCCTGGCCCACCTTTCCCATTTATATTATCCATCTATACATAGCACTCTTTTCATTTGTTTTGGCATGTTGACTGGGAGTAGCCACGAGCCTGTGAGAGTTCCATATTCTCTAAAATACCGGGTGAAATCAGTGGAGGAATAAAATTATTCCACTGATTTTTCGGAAATGTACACCAACTTAAAAAGGTGCCATCAAGATGAACATTTGTTAAGTCCTGTGTGCTTGCATTAGTTTTTTTGCTGGTGTATGTGTGCATGTGTTTCCTCTGTTTTGATTTCTAAGGACAATCTGTAGGTGTCTATGAGGATTTCCATTTTGTCTAGGATGAAGACACTGTGAAGACACTGGCAGCCAAATCTACCTGAAAAGTTAGTAACAGCAGCACACCTGAAGTGATTAGTGCTGTTCTGGGCTATTTGTTTGTCTTATAACTATTAACAATAATACTAGCAGGTGCTGTTTATTGAACTTCTGTGATGTGCCTGGCACTGTTCTTGATGTACTTTGCTAGTCCTCCCACTAACTCTTCAAAAACGGGTTATTGTCTTCTCTTTAGAAATGAAACACTGATGCTTGTGCCCCTTCACGAGCAAATGCTGCTTGTGCCAGGGCCTGGTGCTGAATAATTAGTGCCTGGCTGACTGACCCTTGTGAATCACAGTTTCCTTCCCTACAAAATAAGGATTTTTTGATTGAGAGATGTTAAGGTTTTGCCTGATTCTAAGAATTCCTCTGCTAGGAACTATGGAGTTTACAGAGATGAAAAAGATACTGTCTCTACCACCAGGTAGCACAGGGTCCAGTGGAAAAGACCCCCAAGGGCACACATAGAGCAGGTTGTGGTGTGGTTTATGTTAGAGGAGATGCCTCGAAGGGACACCATGGCAGGCATCTGTGTGACCTCCCACAACCTCCCACTTAACACCTTTCACCACTCTGTCCTTACCTTCTTTCTCTGTTCTTGCTTTCCTTTGTCCTCACTATTTCTCTTCTGCCCCTCTTTCTGCCTTCCACTTCCCTGCCCTGAACAGTGCTTTTCTAACTGTGGGTTACAACACATTAGTAGGTCGTAAAATCAATTCAGAGGATCTGGACCAGAATTTTTTTTTTTTTTTGTCAGTTGGACAGTACAGGAATCTGAACCCTTGCCTTTGGTGTTATTACACTGCACTCTAACCAACTGAGCTAACTGGCTAGCCTCTGGACCAGAAATTTTTTTTTTTTTTTCCTTTTTGTCTTTTTTCGTGTCCGGCAACGGATCGCAACCCTCAGTGTCGCGCCCGTACCGGACCGGGACCGGCAACAGGATCGCAACCCTCGGTGTCGCTCCGGCATCTCGCTCAGCCAGTGAGCGGCCGGTCTGTATGTGGGATCCGAACCCTCGGCGGGAGCACCGCTGCACTCCCAAGCGGCACACTGTAGCAGTGCGCCATCGGGCCGGCCCTGGACCAGAAATTTTTAAAAATGAAATAATAGGGTACAAACTATTAAGAGGCATCACTCATACTTGAGATAGTATTATTGCGTAAAACTTATTTTTTTTTTTTTTTGTCTTTTTTCGTGACCGGCAACGGATCGCAACCCTCAGTGTCGCGCCCGTACCGGACCGAGACCGGCAACGGGATCGCAACCCTTGGTGCCGCTCCCGCATCTCACTCAGCCAGTGAGCGGCCGGTCCGTATGTGGGATCCGAACCCTCGGCGGGAGCGCTGCCGCGCTTCCCAAGCGGCACACTGTAGCAGTGCGCCACCGGGCCGGCCCCTGCGTAAAACTTATTTTAATATGTGTGTATGCATGTGTGTGAATACTGTGTGAAGATGCAACATTTATATCTTAAGACATTAAAAAAAAAAACCCTGCTGTAGACTAATTTGGGGGCCCCTGTAGTGCTGCCATCCTTCCCTGAGGCACCAGGAGCTGTGAGGAGGCCGAGCTGACAGTCCACCCACAGGGAGGTAGAATCTGGGTGCCTGGAGGAATGTTTCTCTTTCCAGGATCAGGCAAATCCTTGGTCTGGAGGCAGGAAGTAGCCTAGATGACCCCTTAAATAGTTATTAAATATCTGAGAGCCCCTCTGTGCCCAGCCCTCTGTCTTTTACCCTTCCCTACCCATACTTCCCTGCAGGGCCTCACAGGAGAGAGGGGAAAGCAGCCACCAGCCAGCTCCAGGTCATGATTTCAGAGTGGCTGGAACTTCTTGTTACATCTTTCAGTTCCTATGTTGCCTTCTAGTCCTGCCCACCCCAAGCTGTGGGTGTTCAGTGGCTGATGAAGGCCTAGGAACTGGGCTAACGCCTCAGGTTGTTGTGAGGCTTAAATTTTGACTCAGCTTCCCAGTGGGTGGTGCTTTGGTCCCTGGCAGCCCTGGCATTGTCTGACTGACACTGTGACTCTGGATCCTAGAGACAGCCCTTCTGGTTCATGCAGGGAGTGGTCAAGGGCATGGGTCTCTCCATCCCTCCATCCCTCTCTTACAGGATTTTGGGTAAGAGCGCCATTCCCCCATCCTCACTGTTTGCTCATAAAGGACACCAGGGTTGGATGACTGCCCTAAAGAGGAGTCTTGTGGGGTTTCCTGTAGATGTTCCCAAGTTACATGTGGAGGATGGAGGTGGCTCACAGCCCTGAGCCAGTTTCCCCTCTGCCATCCACCCCTCACCCCTCCCACCTCCTGGCACTAGGAATTAAACCAGAGTTTGCTTCAATCAGGGGACCGCATCCAGCTGCCCTCAGAACCCTCTGGCATTAGGCAGGATTTTGGAGGCCCCCAGGAAGGTGCTGCCTCACTGTTCCCTGTGTTGCTCTCACGGCTTCTACTGACCTGCTCTGGGGAGGGCCCAGGCCCAGAATGCAGCTTGGGGGGCCCTCTGGGCAGCAGGTCAGGAGCTGCCACTTGGTAGCTGCCTGCTCAGCAAGGTAACTGTGCCCCCCACTGCCAACCACAGGCTTCTGCTCTACCTGTCCTCCCCATTTCTCTCCCTGGATTCTCACCTGGATAGAAACTCCCTGGCACTCAGATTCCAGCAGGATCGATTATAGCTGGCCTTCAGTTTGGGGCTACTGTGTGTTGGGATCTTTATGTAGATGCTTGGCACCCTAATCTGACTTGTTAGTAGGGTGGGGCAGACAGAGACCACCTGTTGTTTACAGTGCAGGTAAAAAGCAGGAATGTTATAGAATCCCGCTGCAGTTCTTGCAGGCCAAGAGAACTTGGCCAAGTGACTTGCTGTCTTATCTCATTTTCTCCTGTAAATGGGGCTGAGATCCTTACAGGGTTGTGAGGCTTACATTTTGACAAACACCTCACATCCACCAGGCACAAGGTAGTTTCCAGTTATTTTGTTTTCAGAGTTATATTTTTCAAAGGTCGCTTTGTTGCTTGTTATTTGGGGTTATTTCGCTTCAACCGTCACATGTTTGTGAATTAAATAGCTTTAGAATGATTTATTTATAATTATTTATTGTTAGACTTGGTGCCTGAGTTTTTTACTTTTCATACTCTGTTTTCAGTTATGGTAATTTCGAGTTATTTTTAGTTTTGTTTTTGTCTATTATTATTTAACTTTTGAGTTATTTTCAGTGTGTCTTGTTTTTAGTTATTGTAATTTTGAGTAAATTTTTTACATTTACTTTCTTTTTGAGTTATTTGGTTTTTATTTTTTGAATATTTTCAGACTTATTTAATTTTTGTTTTTTCAGTAATTTTTGTCAGGTTTTCTTGTATTTAGTTATTGAGTTATCTTCAGTTATTTGTCAGTTATTTTCTTTACTTTTTAAAATTTTAATATTTTCCCTGTTCTTTATTTTTATTTATTTAGTTCTATGGTGTATTTTTTCCCCCAGAATTGCTTAGTTTTATAATTACTATCAGTTAAGGTCCAGTCACTGACAGAGACACCATACTGATTATTTTAACAGAGAATTTAATATAAAGAATTGTTACCCAGCTATTGGAGAACTAAAAAAGGCAAAAAAAGATGATATTGATGTATCATATAGATTTCAACTGAAAAAAGCAGCTGCCACCCCAAGAATGATTAAAACTCAGAATCTTGAAGGTGGCCTCAAGGCTAGGGTTAGTCCTCTGAGGAGGAGGCACTGCTGACAATGGCACAGGTGGTTCAGGGGCTCAGATGCTGGGTTGAGAGGAGGAGGCACAGCCAGCCAGGGCTGGTGTGGGGACCCGATGAGGCTGGGTTATGGGAGGGTTGGGAAAATTGCAAACTGTAACTGACTGCTGCCTCTGGAACCACCTGTAGCTGTCAGGGTGAAGACCAGTTGCTAGGGGAATGCTGACTGGAACCCAGGCACCCAGGAAGGAGCAGGTCCCTCTCCTCTCTTCCAGCTTCTGGCCAGTCTGGTAAAGGAGGCACGTGGCCCTGCACCGAAGAGCAGAGACTAGAAGGGAGGGCTGGAAGCTGAGAGATCACAGCTAATAACCAGCCCATTTAGCTTTGGAGTTGCTTAGTTTTAGAGTTTGTTTTGGATTTAGTTAGTTTTGGAATTGTTATGGATGATTTGATTTTAAGTTTTCACTGGCCATGAGATCTGGCTGAGTCTTTGGTCCCCTGATTTGTTTCTGGAATGGAGTGGGCCAAAAAACACCTGAGAGGAGCCTCTACCATGAGACTCAAGAAAATCACTTTAGAATTCAAGACAACAAAAGCAATGAGCCTCACTTTGTTCATAAAGAAGCCCTTTGACTAGGTGGCCAAAGAAGGGCAGAGACAAGGGACAGACCACCAGGGAGGGGCTCCATTTGTCTAGCAGAGTGTTCCTCTGAAATTTTTCAGAAAGTTAAGCTGTGTTGTGGGGCCACCCTCTCCTAACCCCTTTCCTAACCTGACAGATACAATAGTGTATTTCAAAAATTCAGAAAGTTAATGTTTCGTGGTTGCTTAACAGATGATAGGATCAACTCCCCCTCCCCCCCCAGCCATTGGTTCTAATGTCCAGACCGATGGTGATGCCACACACAAATCAAGAGGATCTGAAAAGGTTTATTGCTCACAGAACGAAGCTTTCTAAGGAGAGTAGGGGAGGCACCTACGGTGGTCTGAAATGGCTCAAGTAAAGGGAAAGGTGAGTGGTGTTGGTTTTAGTTTTTATTGTGGTCAGTGTGGGGGTCCCATGCACAGGCTGAAATTTGCATGGTTTAAACTTCTCCCCTGGTGCTGAGGGATAGAGAGTACACTCTTATCAGCTTGCCCAGACAGGGCAAAAGAGGAGGAGGGAGCTGGGGCTTGATAGTTGTCACTGATCAAACATGAAAGATGGACTCTTTATTACAGTTAGTGTATTGTGGGCAACACTCTCCACGCCCACATCCTGTCCAAGTGACAAAACATCTTTCCTGGTGGAGTGTGTTTCAGATATGTAGACTATAGCAGTTGTTATTTGCATAATAATAAAAAAAAGTTCTTCCCAAGCCTAATAAGAAATATTATGTTCTGCCTGTATTACTCTTTTCTTCCTGCATTATTTTTCAATCCACATTATTCCAGTTTGACCATAAGAATGTGTATGTATGCATGTATTCACTCACTGTATTAGTCTGTTTCTTTTTCTTATAACAAAATACCTGAAACTGGGTAATTTTGTAAGGAAAAGAGGTTTATTTGGCTCATGATTCTGGGACAGCTACATCTGGTGTGGGCCTCAGGCTGCTTCTACTCATGGCAGGAAGTGGCAGGGCAGCCGGCGGGTACAAGCAGATCATGTGGTGAGAGGAAGCAAGAAAGAGAGAAAGAGGAGGTGTTAGTGTCCTTTAAACAACCAGCTCTTGTGGGAACTAATAGAATGAGAACTCACTACCCCACCCCCCCAGGGCATTAATCTATTCATGAGGGATCTGCCCCCATGACCCAAACTACTCCCAACATTGCTAAATTGGGGACCAGATTTTGACATGAGCTTTGCTGGGGGACAACATATCCAAACTATCACTCACTCAAAACCTATTTCCTGAACACTCTCCCATCCGAAGGAAGGTGACGCATTGGCACCAGGTGAGACCAGGAGGTATAAAGCTGAGTGAGAAGCTCTCAGTCCAGTGGGGTAGACAGATGTAACAGATGATCACAACATGGTATGACAAATACTCTGGGGGCACAGACTCTTCCTGATGTAGTCAGGGAAGGGGTGATGTCTGAGCTGTGTCTAGTGGAGCAAGTGTTTTCTCCAGCTGGAGAAGGAGAAGGGCACCCGAGGCTGGGGGAACAGCATGTGCTCAGGTACAGGATCATGCAGGAACCAGGCTTAGCAGGGAGGACGAGTTGACAGGGGCCGTTGGGTTTCAGGGTTGAGAAAGGTTCTAACATTAGGGCCTGGCCCTGGCGCTTGACGGACACTGCCTCATCTGGTCCTTGTAGCAAGTCTGCAAGATAGTAGGAAGCAACCCCAGGAATCCACTGCTTTTCCTGATCTTACTGTTCCAAACACGGTTTGTAAGGCCCTGTGACTTGACATTCTGGAATTCTTCAGCTCTTTCCTGGCTTTGTCCTTCTGCCCCCTCATTTTCACTGGTCCTTTGGAAGTGAGTCCCTCCCTCTTCCACCTTTGATTACTGCTTCTTAACCACCTGTAGGGACTGTAGGGCTGGAGACGGGTTGAGACCAGCCAGCTGTGAAGTGCAGGTGACATCAGCTACGGAGGGAGGTGAGAAGAGCAGAGCACAGGAGACCTGCTGTGGGAATCTGTGGGGGAATTCTGCAAACCATGTGGTGCGAGGTGGGCTCTGGCCGTAAGCAGTCATGACTTCTTCCAACTGTGTTCAGCAACTGTTGAAAGATTGTGGGGATGTCGAGGGGGAACCTGCTGTAGATGCAGCCCAGGCTCGTGAATTCAACAGATTGGAATTTTTATTTTATTATTATTATTATTGTTGTTTTTATTTATTGAAACAGCTGCATGTATCTGTGGGGTACAGCATTGAATATACATATCTGTGTGCAATATGTGATGCTCAAATCAGGATAATTATTATATTCAACACATTACACAATGTAGTCATTTTTTGTGCCCCTTTACCCATTTCTTGCTAACCCCTCTTCCACTCCCATTTTCCCATCTCTGGTGTTCTCAGTTCTGTTCTCTCCTTTTGAAAGTTCAGTGAATAATTGTGATTGCTGTTTCTTTCTTTCACTTATTTATTAGCTCCTACTTATGAGTTGAGGACATGCAGTATTTCACTTAACATAATTTTCTCTAAGTTCATCCTTGTTGCTATGAATGGCAGAATTTCATTCTTTTTATGGCAGAGTAGTATTCCTTTGTGTATATATACCACATTTTCCTTATCCAGTCGTCCATCCATGGATATTTATGTTGGTTCCAAATCTTGGCTATTGTAAATAGTGCTGCAATAAACTTGGGAGTGCAGGTATCCCTTCGACATGGTGATTTCCATTCTTTTGGGTGAATACCCAGCAATGGGATTGCTGGATTGTATGGCAGTTCTATTTGTAGTTGTTTGAGGAACCTCTGTACTATTTTCCGTAACAGCTGCACTAATTTACAATCCCACCTACAGCATAGGAGGATTCCCCTTTCTCCGCATATTCACCAGCATTTCTTATTTGTCTTTTTGATGATGCCAGTTTAACTAACTGGGGTGATTTGATATCTCAATGTGGTTTTGATTTGCATTCCTTGATGCTTAGTAATGTTGAGCATTTTTTCGTGTGTTTGTTGGCCATTTGTATATCTCCCTTTGAGAAATGTCTGTTCAGCTCCTTTTTTAATTTTTTAATTGGGTTGCCTTTTTTTTTTTTCTTAACTGTTAAGTTATTTGAGTTCCTTGTATATTATGGATATTAATTCCTTGTTTGATGCATAGTTTGCAAGTATTTTCTCCCATTCTGTAGGTTTTCATTTCACTCAGTTGTTTCCTGTACTGTGCAGAAGCTTTTTAGTTTGATATAATCCTATTTGTTTATTTTTTCTTTTGTGGCCTGTGCTTTTAGGGTCTTGTTCATAAAGTCTTTGCTCAGTCCTACTTCCTGAAGTGTTTCCCCTGTTTTCTTTCAGGAGTTTTATAGCTTCAAGTCTTATTTATATGTCTTTAATCCATTTTGAGTTGATTTTGGTATATGGTGAGAGCTATGAGTCTAGTTTCATTCTTCTACATATGGGTGTCCATTTATTGACGAGGCAGTCTTTCCCCCAGATTGGAAGTTTTAAAAGCACACAGAGCCCTTTGCTGCATTAGCAACAGTGGACATGTCTACTAAGTCAAAAGAAAATATAGTCCTACACAAGCTATGATGCCATATTTTCATACTTTTTATAATATACATCCATACATTCAGTCTTTACTCTGTGTGTGTGTATTTGTGGGACTAAATTGCTCAACACACTAAGTGCATTAAAAAGTTTTTCAGACTTCTCTGCTTTGATCTCTACGGTCTGAATGTTTGTGTCCACCCAAAATTCATACTTTGAAATCCTAACCCCCAAGGTGATGATTTTAGGAGGTGGGGCCTTTGAGAGGTGAGTAGGTGATGAGGGAAGAGCCCTTATGAATGGGATTAGTGCCCTTATAAAAGAGACCTGAGAGAGAACCCCCCATCCGCTCTATTATGTGAGAACACAGTGAGAAGGCACCGCTGATGAGCCAGAAATTGAGCCAAACGCTGAATCTGCTGGCACCTTGATCATGGACTTCCCAGCCTCCAGAACTATGAGCAATAAATTTCTGTTTATAAGCTGTCCAGTTTATGGTATTTTGTTATAGCAGCTTGAACGAATGAAGACACCCTCTTTGATTATCCTGTCAGTCACAATATAGCCATTTCTCTATGAGAATGTATAAGAACTTCAGATGGTTTCATGTCTTAGCTAAACAGAAGCATCTTCAGGATTCTGACCACTTGGCTCAGAAATTGCATCACTTGGATCCTCTCAAACATGTTTGACCATGGAATAGCCAGCCACTTATGATAAAAACACAGCCCAAAGCATGCTCAATCCTTTGGATTTGGGCCCTTTCAGCTACCAGATGTCCATACCTGATGGTACTGGCAAAGTACAAAGTGCCCAAACCTCCCAGGCTTCACAGGAGAAACCTCTCTGCAAATCTCAAGTCACAGGTGGTGATCAGAGGAGCCATTCCAGTACCAGTCATTGCTGGACATTCCCAGGGTGCTGCTCCCAGGTGCTCTGGGATGTATCCACTCTGTCCTTCCACTTTAGCCCAGTGGACATTGTGTCCTCTTCTCCAGCGCCTTGCCCACAGTAGCCACTCAGGAAATAGTTGCCCAATGAATAAGCAAAAAACAAAGATGACTCTTCTGTGGGTAAAACTTTTGTCATGTTGCCATTTGTTTAGATGAGAAAGAATACAGAACAATGAGATCAAACTCTCCCAAAATTTTTGGGAAAGTCGTTCATATCCTCTATGGTTTTATGATATTGCCTGTTATCCCCCAGAGGGACTCAGATAACATGCTTTAAGTGAAGTTGTTGAACTAAAGGTAACCCTGATCCTGTACAATTTGATGGTGCTTTGCATACATACTAAACACTAGCCAAGAAATTATGCAATATTTAGAGAAAATAGAAATCATCCAAATCAGCATTTCCAGGGTGTTTTTAGAGTCAGCAAGAATACAAGAGATCAGCAATTTTCTCTCTCAAGTTGTTCTGTAGGGGAAAAAAAATTATCCAGGCCCAAGGAAATCCTGTAGGAAGGGTACCTGCATAATTTTGTTAACCCCATTATTTCCCAAACTCTTTCCTTTGTGGAATGCCACATGCCATATGAGTTAGTAAGCTTCTAAAACAAAGATACCCAACAATATAATGACTTAAACAATATGTTTATTTCTATCTCATGTGACAGCCTAGGGCAGGTGGGAAGACTTCTTTTCACACAGTTATTCAGGATTCCTGGGCTTCTTCCATCTGGATTTTCCATCATCCCCTAGAACATTGTCTTTATCTGTATGGTCAAAACTGGGTGACAGGCATATCTGTGTTCACAGGTAGGGAAAAATTGAAGAATCGCGAGTGCAATATTTTAAGGCTCGCATCACTTTCTCTCACATGCCATTGGTGAAAACTTAGTCACATGGTCACTCCTAGCTTTGAGGAGTGAGAATTGTGGTTCCTAATAGAAGACTATTTCTCTATTACTTTTTTATAGCTACCAGTCTGTTGATGTGTATCATGGTCACCCCACCAGTCTGCGACAGAGTAGAGGCTAGAATCTAGGTCTTCCAACTCCTAGTTCAGAGTGCTCATGATCACACTAGCATTTCTGTACTCAGTCAACATATATGGAGTCCTCCTCTATGCCAGGAACTATGTCAGTATGAGAACAGAGTCTCCCAATTACATATTTACTATAGTATCAGGCTTTATTAATGGACAAGCTTTCAGATACTACTTTAGTAGTTTTATAAAGCTTATCTTATAGTTTTGCATCATGTTGCTTACATTTGTATGTATCTGCCAAAAGGATACATACTTTTGGTGAGGAACAAATACAATGAACAGAGTAGAGAAGTGTGAAATAGATCCCAATGCATTTGAAAAGTGAGTATATGAAAAGGTGATTTAAAATTAGAACTGAAAAGATAAATGTGCATTAGAATGGTGGGTGCTGGGTTCACCAACTAAGTATATGGAAAAAATAAAGCTGAATTTTACCTCATTTCTTAGAACACGAGGAATTGCTTATGCAGGACCCCAAAGCTGAGGACTAGATTTTCTTTCGGTTGCAGCAAGAAAATCATATGACCCCACACAGCCTGGAAGGCTCCCAGTTAGGTACCAATACATAGTGAACCAATCAAAGACTGCCAAACACACTTGAAAGCCAATTAGAAAAACTGCCTTACTTCCAAAAATCTTATCCTATTAGAACTAGAAAATCCCTTCCTAAAAAAACACTTGCCAAAGACTATCTCGAGTCTTCATCCTTTTAGTTTATAAAAATCACTCTCCTTTCAAATCCCTTTCAGTCTCTAATGAAAG
Source organism: Galeopterus variegatus (assembly GCF_000696425.1). Taxonomy (NCBI): domain Eukaryota; kingdom Metazoa; phylum Chordata; class Mammalia; order Dermoptera; family Cynocephalidae; genus Galeopterus; species Galeopterus variegatus. The sequence continues at coordinate 137,458 of NW_007728820.1, forward strand.
AGATGGTAGCTAACTCCCTTATTGTAAGCCTGAATAAACAGCCTTTGATTAACTCTACAGGTAGTTTTTGTCCTTTCGGGAAAAAAAAAAGAAAAATTACAGGTTGGTTAAATAAAAGAAATAAAAGGAAATCATGAACATTTGGGAAGAAAACATATTTTAAAGAATAACCCTGAAATGGAAGGAGTCTTTTGATACAAGACACAAATCCAGAAGCCAAAAGTAGGGCCGGCCCGGTGGCGCACTGCTACAGTGCGCCGCTTGGGAGTGTGCCGGTGCTCCCGCCGAGGGTTTGGATCCCACATACAGACCGGCCGCTCACTGGCTGAGCGAGGTGCGGGCGCAACACCGAGGGTTGCGATCCCGGCCGGTCCCGGTCCGGTACGGGCGCGACACTGAGGGTTGCGATCCGTTGCCGGTCACGAAAAAAGATAAAAAGTAAAAAAAAAAAAAAAAAAAAAAAAAGAAAAATGTTAATAAGTTGGGTTGCATAGTAAGCTAAATATTTTTCCATAAAACATTTTCAATAGGAAAATAAGAAGATAAAATGTAAAATATATAACAAAGGATTAATTTCTCTGGTATGCAAAGAACTTTTAAAAATTAATGAAAATAGTTGAATAGTAAAATGGATAAAAACAGTTCACAGGAAAATAAATACAAATAACCAATAAATATATGAAAAAAGCTTATTCTCACATAAAATGGAATATATTAAAATGAGACACTTTAAAAAAATCTATTAGAATAACAAATATTTAAATGTTTGGCAGTATCAAGTATTGGTGAGGCTATAGGGAACAGGTACACTTATACCACGCTGGGAGATGTATAAATCAATATTGGATTTTGGGGGGTTCAGTTTACAGTAACTATCAAAATTTAAGTTGTGTATACCCCTTGATCCTGCAATTCCACTTCTAGAAACTCATGTAAATGAGCAAAAATATATATGTTCAGGGTTGTTAGGGTTTTATGTAAAGTTTTTTTGGTGTGGCACAGTTTTCATTTCTTTGGGATAAATGCTCAGGAGTATAACTGCTATTTAATTTTTAAAGAAACTACCAAACTATTTTTCAGAGTGGTTTTGTCATTTTCCTTCCCATTAGCAAAGTATGAGTAATCCATTTTTATGCATTCTTGTCCAAATTTAGTATTTTCACTATTTTTAATTTTAAAAAATCTTGTGTACTCTGTTTTTACCCACCTTTTTTCTTTTTGCTTACATTTGGGTTCATTCTTTGTTGTACATTCTATAGGTTTTGACAGTTGTATAATGACATGTATTGGCCATCAGAGTATTTCTCAGTATTTTCTATTTTAGCCATTCTGTTTGGTATGTAGTGATATCTCATTGAGGTTTTAATTTGCATTTCCCTAATGGTTAATAATGTTGGACATCTTTTCGTGTGCTTATTTGCTATTTGTATATGCTGTTTGGTAAAATATCTGCTCATGTCCTTTGCCCGTTTTCTAATTGGATTTTTTTTTTTTTTTTAGATTTTTAGAGCAAAATTTTATTTTGCAATGATGAAGATGGACAGAGAACATCTTCCTGATCAAAGAGAAGAGTGATTGAACATGAGTGGAGAGGAAGGACTCAACAAATAGAAGTACCAGATATGAGTGGAGAGGAAGGACTCAACAAATAGAAGTACCAAATCACCAAGCTGTAATCAACAGGGAGAGCATTGCTTGGGAAATGTGTTCTCCAGCTCAGAGCACTGTGCAGAACTTTTCTTACTGTTTAGTTTTTTATTTAAAATTTTTTTATTTTAACATTTATTTGTACAGTTTTTTGGGGTACAGTGTGTTGTTTCAGTGCATTCATATACTGCACGAATGAGAGTTCTTTATATTATCTAGATACTAATCCATTGACACGTAAAACTTGGCCAATATTTCCTCCCAATCTGTAGATTGCATTTTCATCCTCTTAACAGGGTCTTTCACAGAGCAAAAGTATTAATTTTGATGAAGTCTCATTTACCAGTTTTTTCTTTCATGGGTTGTGTTTTTGGTATCATATGTAAGAACTCTTCACCTAGTTCTAGTTCCCTATATTGGTTTCCTAGGATTGCCATAACAAATCACCACAAATTTGGTGACAAAAACAAGAAATTTATTTTCACCTCCTACTTTAGGCAGAATAGATATGAATTATTTTCACGTTTGCTAATTTTCATCAGGTCTTTCTTTTTTCTGGAACGGTAAGGGGATCGCAACCCTGGGCATGGTGTGGTCTGCACCACACTCAGCCAGTGAGCGCACCGGCCATCCCTATATAGGATCTGAACCTGCAGCCTTGGCGCTACCAGCACCGCACTCTCCCGAGTGAGCCATAGGGCCGGCCCGCCATAAGATCTTTCTAAATACAATAACTATACTTACTCTCAAGCTTTACCCTTTTTTCTATTAGCTTTGTTTCCTTGGGTGTTAACTCTTCTATTTGTTGATGTTGTGGTCTGTGCCAAATCATATCTTTGGTACTTAGCCCTACATTCACCTTTCTGTAACCCCCTTTGTATTCCTGGAGCTGGATGCCTGAAATGACATATCTTAGACTCCTTTGCTAGATGGGTTCCAGTTAGTTTCTGTACATGGAAGACAGTTGTGTAAGATTGAAGTGGGAAAGAAAGGAGGAACTATTCTGTTTCAGGGAGTGCCTCCTGGCAGTGGCTCCTGTTCAGTGGCAGTGGTGGAGCCACAAGCAAGACAAGAGGTGAGTGCAAGCACATAGGCTACAGTCCAGGGGCAGTAGCCTCTTCCTGATTTCTGGGTAACAGCATCCCTGTCCTTTTTCTTCTCCAACCTTTCCAAAATTATTGTAGCGAATTCCTTGACTAGTATTTTGGTATCAGGAGTGGTCCAAGGACACAGGCTTTCAAAGGTATAAATCTAAGGTTGTTTATCTGAATGGATTGGGCTTGAATCAGTGATGGCCTTCTGGCCTGTGGAAGGGGGTCACAGTTAGTCTGAAGCACGCAGTGGCAAAACAGGTACTTAAATTAGCATCTGAGGATGGCTTGGATGAAATGCAATTGTACCCAAGTCTTTGGAAGAGATAAAGGAATTTTTTCCTTTCCATTTCCAGGGATTTGGGGATGGAGTAGAATGCTGCAGGGTATGCTTTCTCTGCCATCTTGCTCCAATCTTCTGTATTATTTTTCAAAATACAATAATTATGCTTAGTTATTGCAGTTAAGTTTATTTTTACAAATGATTAAGCAAAAATATGTGGCAATACTTAACCATATTTAAAGGAAATTGAGTCATTTGTCCTATTGTTTCAATATCCTAATTCACATACTGACAGGGACTTGAACTGTAGCCATGGTACCCTGGAGGAAATGATCACATTTATTTGGTTATTTCATTCTGTCCTGGAAAAAGACTAGCCTCAGGGCATTTCTGCCTATTTTTCAGTTATGCTGTAAACCAGTACACCACAGAATTGCCTCTTTCCACATGATGGCTTTTGTGGTGGATGGCAGATTTCCCTGAGGCTACATAAAAAGACAGGCTTTCACAATGTCACTGGCTGACAGCCAGACTCAACAGTCTTGGTGTGATTTTGGGGCTAAAGTCATTCCACCTTTTGTAATAGTTAAAGTCTGCTGTAACTGGCTGCATTCCCATAAGGTTAGAAGACAATACTTTTTATGCCAACCTCAAAGCTACTCTGAAGCACATACATGAATCTTGGGGTCTCACAGTCCACCAGGAGGGGTGAAGAACATGAGGTACTAGAAAGCATATGGACTTTATAATCAGACAGGTCTGGGTTCAAATCTTGGATCTGTGCCTTGAACAAGTCACTTACCCTCATTTAACTCTGGGTTCTTTATTTGTGAAATGGGAGACAATCAGCTATCTCCAAGGGAAGATTGAATATGATGATTTATTCACTGACTCATTTATTATTGCTTATCTTGTACCAGGTCCTATTCTAAGGGCTAGGGGATACAACATTGAATAGGCAATGCCCTTGCTCACAAGAAGTTTATATTATAATAAGAAATAACAGACGGTAACACAAACCAAAAATAAATAAGAAAATGCTACAATAAAAATAAAACGGTTATATAATTTGGAGTTGCTGCAGTTTCTCTTTTCTCCTTCGCCCAATTTGCCTGCTAAACTACACAGAACCTCATTTTCACAGGCCCCTTGTCTAAGTCAGTGGGCCCTTGGAAAGGGCCTCATGACTCTAATTTCAGTGGCCTAATGTGACTTCTCTAGAAATATTTGCATATCAGCAGGAGGCCAAAGGCCTTTGATCAGACTTTTACTCGACTTTATTGGTGGACTTGTCTTTACTGGTGGACTTTTAGGCTTTGCATGGTCAGTGGAGGTGGTATTTGAGGGCAGGCTGACACTTGCCCAGCCTCTGCCTGATAACATTCTATGAATGTCTTATAGAACTTGTTGTTGGCATCCTGAACCCTTGCTGGGGTCATGATTTAATCAGAATTTGTGGTTTGAGAGAATCATCTCTGATCCTGTCCTTCAAAAACAAAACATGGGTTTGCCAAGAAAAAGTCCAAGGTGTTGAATGTTGCTGCTTCAAGCCAAAGCCTTCTAGGAACACCTAAGTGGGTGTCAGCTTCCAGTCCTCCAGGCTGCTCTCAGCCCACAGCTGGGTTCCCCAGTGGGCAAACTAGGCATACGCTTAAGGCATTTGCAAAATGGGGGCTCACACACCCACAAAACCTTTCAAAACCTTATCCTGAATTTCAGAACTAGAAAATCTTAGAGATGATATTTCAGTGTCATGTTTTATGTAAGTTTTCTGTTATATTAGACTTGAATTACATAGGGGACATAAGCTTTTAGCATTCAGGGCCTCTTTAACTTGCTAAGCCCCACATCACCCCAGGAACTTCCTCACATCTCACTTCTCCAAATTAATGCACAAGGTCTTTACTCTATCGTAGTCCCCTCCGATGGCTCTCCCTTCTGCAGTGCTCGATGTCTGAACCACGCAATCTCACACTTAATCATTCACAAGGCAGGAGGTGATGGTAATCACTGGCATCCTTGACTTACTAGGGCAAATCTCTGTGGGAGAGGGAGGTCTCCTGGACCACTGAGCAATTCATTTTACATGAGGAAGTTTCTCTCAGATGCAGAATATCTTGTTTTCCTGCTATGATCTTGACCCTTGCCCCATCTTTTGTTGCTGTGGTAGGAGACAAAAATAAGAACCCAGGCCTGGAAACGCAAGTATTTTGACTGAAGCTCCACTTGGCTTCCCAAGCCCAAGCTGGGTTGCACCAGGTTCCTTGGGATGGAGACTGGAGGCAGCTGCCAGGGGCAAAGTGCCTACCCATTGGCCTGTGGCCCTCACTGGGTTGGCCAATGAGAAAGGACAATTGTGAGGTGGGGACAACCTGCCCCCATGAGTACCAGGCTGTTGAGGCTGGGCCATCTGCTCCACACTTCCATTCTGACTGCAGTCTGTGGGTCTGATTCCATGCCGGAGGGTAAGAGCAATTCTATTATGTTCCAGGCTGGGTGGGGGTGGCTGCCCGGCTTCTGGCTGGGATATGCCCAATCTCTCCTATCCATAGCAGTGTGGGGATGGATACAGGCACAGCTCTGGCCAAAGCAGCACTGGTGGAGGCAGAGAGGCTTTGGGCTTCTCCCTCAATTGTCTTGACAGCTCCAAGAGAGAAAGAGTTGTTCTTTCTGGTCAAAATGCCTGGGACCATTCTCCATTTTGCCCAACTGACTGTGTGGCAGGTGGCCTACTGAGAGAAAAGGTTGGGGTCAGTGAGGTGGGAGGGTTCACCCATGGGTGAAGTCCAATTAGATAAAGGAGGAGAGGGGACAAATTGCTTTTTAGCTTGACCAGATAGAATGAGGGAAGAAGCACATGAAGAAAAGCCAGGCTGAGCTCTGACCTTAGGCTGGAGTTTGGAATCCATCTCTACCATTGGATTCTACTCAGCAAATATTTACTGAGCAGATCCTATGGACTAGACACTGGGTTGAGTTCATGAGATACAAAGATGAGTGTGCCATTGTTGTTGACTGTAGATTTCGGAGATGTCTTACAGGGTGATTGAGAGGTTCAAATGAGATATAGTGAGAAGAGCCTGGCAGATAGTGGGAACTTACAAAGAATCCTATTTTAAAAAGACATTTTCTGATAGAAGCAACTGAATCTGCCTGGTCTTTGCCAAGCCCATTCCTACTTGCCCCAGTGAGTGTTGAATCTGAGGCATCCTGGTGGGTTTCAGCTGTAGATGCAGATGGTCAGAGTGGGGGGGATTTTGGAGGTTAGCCCCTCATGTGTTAGATGATATGAGTCCCTGGTATGGAAGGTTCTTGTTTTTAGATCAAGCCTCACCAGGGGTGCAGCCACCTAATTCCTGGGGACTCCATTAGGAGTAAGGCCAGCTCTGTCTGACTAGGTTGAGAAGCAAGGAGGAGACTTTTCTGCTAGCAGAATATGTCCGAAGAGCATAACAGTGTCAGCTTGGTTCTTGAAGCAAAGCAGTAGAAAGGGATCCCTGCATTTTAATCAGCAGTCCTTGTTGCCTCCCTTCCTTAAGCCTTCAAGAGTCTTAAGGAGACATAGGACTTGCTCCTTGTCCTTTTTATGTTGGCTGTGGGGATACACTTTCCACCTACTCCTTGTCAAGCCAGAGGACCAGTGGTCCCAGACACTCGGCTGAGGTCAGGAGGTGATGTCTTTTGGAGAGTAGAAGCTTTCAATCAGGAATTCCTTCATGTGGAGAGAGACTTATCCTAAAAATACAGTGGAAGAAGACTCTGCTTTACCATTTCCTTGAGAGTACAAGTGTGTGCATGAGTGTGTGTGTGTGTGTGTGTGTGTGTGTGTGTGTGTGTGTTGGGCATGGAGATACCTACAGCTCTCCCAGGGCTGAGTGAAAACTTTCAGACAATCCTTGTGAGAGTAAGACAGAGCTGAGGTGGTTCCTGGTTCTGCCATTTATCATTAGGTTGTATTGTGTAAAATTGCCAGTATTCTACCATTTTGCTCTTTATGGAAAGGACATTCTTGGGTGGGAGGGGAGAGAGGGAGGAGGGAGGGAGGTGTCAGTGATGGGCCATAATAATCTAATACATTGTATATTGACAAAATAAAAATTTAACGAAAAAAAATGTCAATTTCATATCATTCAACCCAATGGTTGCATTATGCTAAGCCAACATCTTGGCCCCTTCAAGTTTCAAGTTGTGCTATGCTAGAATCAAAAGCAGAGCTACGGTAAGATTAAATAAAATTAGGTTTGAAAGGGCCTTATGCAAATAATACTCCAAAGAACCCTCACCGATTTCAAGGGGTTCTCATGTTTCTCACCTTACACGATTGCATTTAGCAGATTTGGAGGCTGAGTCTGAAAAGCTCTGTTTAATGAATCCTTTTAGAGGCAGTATAATGTGATGAAAGGCTCACTGGTTTGTAAATCATAACAGGAATCTCTCAGGTATCATTTCCTTAATCTCTCAGTTTCCTCATCTCCAAAGTCAGGGTCATTTTCTTTCCTTCATAGAGTTGTTGTAAAGATGGCAATAAATAATGTGTAAAAGTTCCTAGCATAGGAACTGGCATCTGTGAGGATCTAACAAATGCACCCCTCTTCCTTCCCCTCAGCCTCTCCATTTAGAAAAGCAGAGCAGGGGTGAGGTGATTTCTGGGGTCTCTTATGGCTCTGACATTTGAGGAGTTTGTGTGCTTTAAGGTCCTTTCCTGCTGGAGGAGTTGGCACCAAGTTTGGTGACCTCTTTCCCCCATACAGCTCTGTCTCCTGCCAGTCCCAAAGGGGACCTATTGTTGCATTTCACAAGATTTTGCTGTTTCTACTGAAATTCCAACAAGTTAAAGTGGAATTTCTCATACGTTTTAATATGAAAATGAGAGATCATACTATGGCCCTATAGGATCCCCCAAACATCACGGTCATCCCTTCGTAAAATTTGAAAACTAAATTAATCCACGCCCATGTGAAGTTTGCCAGGAAAGCCAGGGCAGTGATTTGGATTTCAAATTGCACCTCTGCCCTCCTTTACTTGTTATCTTTGGGCACAAATTACTGAACCTCTCTGGTCCTTGGATTTCTCTTGTGGGAATTGAGTCTTACCTTCTGGAGTTGTGTGGGTGAAATGAGATTGAAGAGGTAGTGGATACACAGTGGTGGTCCATTGCAGGAGTTCATAAATATTTGATTACTTCTTGTATTAGATTGTTTCTGTTGCTTATAACAAATATACCAGAAACTGGGTAATTTGTAAAGAAACAATATTTATTACTTACATTTTCAGAGGCTGTCCAAAGTCGAGGGAACACATCAGATGTGGGCCTTCTCTGGTGGGCAGTGACAGCCACACAGGGTGTCACATGGTGGATGGTGGAAGCAGAGAGAGCTAACCTCCCTGGATCTGTTTTTAAAGCCCTCGGAACCACATACATGACTGCCATTAAGTCATCACTGAATTAATCCACTTACTAGGTCCTCACAATCTAATCACCTCTTCAAGGCACCACTTTTCAATTACCATAATTTCCCACCTTCCCAACAGTCACAGTGGAGAGTAAGTCTCAATGGGCTTTGGGGGAGGACATCTAATCCACAGAACTTCCCTTCTCTTCACTTACGTGTGGGGCACTTTTAAGTTTATAAAATATTTCTTCATACTTTCTATCAATTTGTTCTCACAATAATATTGCGAAATAGGCTAGGTAAGGATTTTCCACATTTACAGGCAAAGAGCATGAAGTCAGGGAGGTGGGGTGGGGGCAGCTAAGTCACCCAGAGTTAGGTGGAGCCCAGACTAGAAGCCAGCTTACTTGCTTCATAATCTGGAGTTTTTTCATGCAATTTCCTCTTATATTCCCCACACTATGGAATGGAATATTAAATGACAGGATGTGTGGCTGCAGTGCTCTTCCCCTCCTGTGCTATGCCTGAGAGTCTGTTATTGGGATCTGGGAGATCAGAATTTGATTTCTAGCTACTCTATGATTAGCTCTGGGATCTTGGACAAGTCACTTAACCTCTCTGAAGCCCCCTTTCCTCATCTCTAAAATGAGTGCAGTCATAGCTAACATTTACTGAGTACTGACATTCACCAGACACTATTCTAAGCACTTTAAGTGGATTATGCCATTTAATCCTTCAACAAACATGTAAGACAGAAACACATTACAGTTAAGAACAGATTATTTGCAACTAAGCACTAAGATCATAGAACCTGTGCTCCTTATTCTACCCCATACTGTTTCTCAAAATGGTTCTGAGAATTAAATGAGATATTAAGTGAGGTAAGGACTTTAAAAATAGCACTTACAAAGTCAAAAAATTATAATTGGTACTTGGAATTTAGCTTCATGATTCAAGCAAAAGTTTTCTTTAAGGTCACTGTTGAGTGTTAGATTGTAGTCCTGTTTCTTTAATAATGTTTTCCCCTATGGAAATAAAGGTCTTTCAAAATCAAAGTATAACAATTGCTATATCTAAACAAAGAACACAAGAAATTTTGAGATAAAATTTTTTGAAAATTAAGACACCTTTGTACTGACCTTCAAATGTTATTAATTGCTGATTTTCCATGTAGAATTAGGTTAAAATGCAACCTTCTTCTTCAATCAGAATCTGTTCTTGGTGTCAGAAACTTCTTAGGATCATGTACTCATCCCCTTCCCCTCCTCTCTGCAGTACCCCTATCTCATGCTTCTGTCATGGAACCCAGACTGATTGCACCTGTTAGTGGAGAAGTCTGTCCATAACACTGAAATGTTGGGGACAGAATGTGTTCCCTTGGGGTAGGAGAACAGGATCTTGATTTCTAACAGAGGAAGAGAAACCAGAGAACTTTAGAGATCTGTGACTTTGCCCTTCCTCCAAGGGTTTGGGGTTCAGCCCCCAATCACCCTTTATCTTTGGGACTCCTTAGCTGCCTCCACTGTTCACATATTCTGGATTCTCTCCTCCTGTCTCCCTGTCGAAAGGAACACAATCTCATAGATTGTTCCCTCATCATTTCTGGAGAAAACAAGCATCGAGCTCAAAGTTCTCAGGAGTTTTATTGCTAAAACCATAAGGAGAAAGGGTGAAAGTGACAAATAGAGGGAAAGTCTAAAGACACATAAACTCTAACAGGTCTCAGGGCAGGCATTATATCTAAGTACAAAAGTGGCTTTGCTGGTCTCTTGTACTCTCGGCTTCTCATTGAATTCATCTCTCACTTGTTATCTTGGGACTAGCCAAGCCTAACTATCTATTTCCAGCAGCTATTGGGAACACTCTCCTGAGCCCTCCAAATTCAGTAGAGGGCGACAAAGGTACACATCATGATAAGAATAGGTCTTGGATAGACTCATGACACCCAAGGGGTAGCACTTGTCTCTGGTGTCACCTGTTTCTGTTACTGTTGTCTCTCTCTCCTTCTCCTCTCTGTCTGCCAGTCTCAATCTAAATTCCTACTTATAAGACCATATTAGAACTTGATATTTGATGAAAGATGCATCAGATCAGTAGGGAAGAAAAAAGATTAATTTTATTAGAGGTGTTTAAGCAGCTAGTTTTCAAATGGGGAGAAATCATTTGATTACCTTGGATCACAGCTTACATGAAAATGAAAAAGTCAGAGATGCATTATAAAGGGAAAATTCAAAATATATTAGACAATAGGAAAAATAGAAAAAAAAAATAGAATATTTACCAAACCCTAGCATGGATAAGGACTGTGCTGTTAGTGTGTTAGGCCTTGCCCCCCAGTACTTGTTGTTTAGCAGGGAAATGGGTGAGCAAATCCGAAATTACTGTGGAATGCAAGAAGTGAAAAAACAGAGATAAGCCAGGGCACTGGGGGAACACGGAGGCACAGCCAACCGAGGTGGAGGAAGGGGGACAGTAAGGGCTTCTGAAGGAGGTTACATCCACCATGTCTTGAAGACTAAGTAGGGATTAGACAGGTGAGGAGGGGCAGCTAAAGGTGGCCCAGGCAAAGGGTCAGTGGATATTCTCATGGGATGATGCGTCTCTGGTTGTCTAATTCAAGGCAAAGTCCTCTGTGTGTGTGGGTGTCTGTGTGTGTGCTTATGTGTACATGTACACATGCATAATATGCCAAATGGTCAAACATGTGACCCAGGAGAGGGGAAGAGGAAGCAAGAGAATGGGAGAGAAGGAAGGAGAAACAAATGAGAGAAAGGGAGAAAAAGAAGAAGAAAGTAATCAGGGAGAGAAAAGTTGATTAGAGCCATCTGAATCATCATTCCTGGAAAACTAGAGGATGGATTTGTGGCAAGTTGACTCTTGGAGCTTTCCCTGTGCTTGGTCCTGTGCTTAGGTATGAAGAAATTAGAGGAGTGTTACCCCCGCCATCACTGAATTCACGGTCCTATTGAGGAAACAAGACTACAAACAGGGGATAATGCTAAGTCTTGCAAATTTCAGAGCAAAAAGAGATCAAAGTGTGCTGAAATGGTCAGAAAAATCTGACCGGAAGAGGTAAATACTGAGAGAGCACTTCTCAGAAGTGAACTCTGCTGAGATGGAGAGAGTCCTTCATAGGTCCTGATGGGGTGTGGTGTGTGGGATCTGTCTCTGCCATGGCTGACAGTGCACATGTGGATTCCAGGGTTCAGGATGCAGTTGCTGCGAGCTGTCCTACTGCTATTCGTTCTGCCCATTCACGGCCAGGATACCACGAGTGAAGGGATAGAAGTCCTGCCTCCTCTACCCAAGGGGGCCTGCACAGGTTGGATGGCGGGCATCCCAGGGCATCCTGGCCACAATGGGACCCCAGGCCGTGATGGCAGAGATGGTGCCCCTGGTGAGAAGGGTGAGAAGGGAGATCCAGGTAAGAACAAGGGTTTTGGCTTCCTTCATCGCAGACCTCTGCTGGGTAGAGGAGAGCTTCTAGGGCTATATGAGGGTATTGGTTATTAATTGAGGCCTAGATACAAGGAAGAAGCAAAGCTTTTTTATGTGACTCATAAGCAACAGGAAGTGGTTTTGGGTTGGTCTTCCAGGGGTGAAAATAGGTGGTACCACTATAACCAAATACCCTTCCATTCTGCTCATCTGCATCTATTCCCCATCCTCTTTCCATCCCCACTTTCATCCCTATTCCCAATATGTTCATATTCCTAATACTCCTCTTTCTCTCCACTTAATTCCCATTCCATCCAGCGGCATTCAACCACAGTTACTGCACATCTCCTGAAGGTCACAGTCCTGCTTCTGGAGAGCTCTTGGTCTAGCTAGGAAGATAAGTCTGATGCACAAGACTGTTAGTGATAACTACAGAAAGTCTACTGCAAACATGCCAGACTGAATGTGAACAAGTGCCCAAAGTACAGAACACAGAGAAAGTGCCCTCCGTGCAAACCTGGATTAACAATGAAGGCTTCAAGGAGGAGGCAGGGTTTGAGCTAGTCTTGAAGTAGCAGAATAGAGGAGGGAGGGCATCCTAGAGAGAGGGGACAGAAGAGTACAGCTGTGGTTGGTTGAGGCAGCACAAAAAGGCTGGCAGGGTGGAGGGTCTGTCATGGAAACTTACAGGAAATAAGACTGAAGATGAATTTGGGGGCCTACTGGGCGGTGGGGGATGTGGAAGAAGGTAACATCTCTCCCCTTTTGGAAGCTGTCATTGGTGCCTTGCTCTGTAAATCAAGTAAGTTGTGGGTGGGAGTCACAGGGACAGTATTTTATGTTGGAAGCAACCTAGACAGGAGTTCTGTTCCCTGTGGTCACTGAGGTACTCTCATTCTCTAGGTCTTGTTGGCCCTAAGGGTGACACTGGTGAAATCGGAGTGACTGGGGATGAAGGTCCCCGAGGCTTTCCGGGAAACCCCGGCAGGAAAGGAGAACCCGGAGAAGGTGCCTATGTATACCGCTCAGCATTCAGTGTAGGATTGGAGACCAGGGTAACTGTCCCCAATGTTCCCATTCGCTTTACCAAGATCTTCTACAATCAGCAAAACCACTATGATGGCACCACTGGCAAGTTCCACTGCAACATTTCTGGGCTGTACTACTTCTCCTACCACATCACAGTCTATCTGAAGGATGTGAAGGTTAGCCTCTTCAGGAAGGACAAGGCTGTGCTCTTCACCTATGACCAGTACCAGGAAAAAAATGTGGACCAGGCCTCCGGATCTGTGCTTCTCCATCTGGAGGTGGGTGACCAAGTCTGGCTCCAGGTGTATGGAGATGGAAGTCATAATGGACTCTATGCAGACAATGTTAATGATTCCACCTTCACAGGCTTCCTTCTCTACCATGATACCAACTGATTAGCACTAACTCAGGCTTCCACTGGGCCAAATAGCCCAAAAGTCAGTCAAAGAATGGTCACCACGCTTTCATTGTAGTTAGGAGATTGATTTTATTGTAGTTGGAGGGCTCTGAACATTATTCATTCATTTACTCATTCATTTACTCATTCATTCATAAGGTACCTTTCAAAAAAAAATCATATCATATATTCCCTGTCCTGAAGAAGACACAAAGAGAATAGTAACATTTACTGAGGAGCTTCACATACATGATAAGATAACTGACTACAAAGAAGTAGTTGACAATGCTCTTTTATGCGCACTGTCTCTCCTGATGTTCATGTCAATCCTGTAAAGTACACGGGAAAGATATTATTCTCCTCTTTTTACAGTTGGAATCCTGAGGCTGAGAGTAAAGTGAATGTCTAAGGTCATACAAGTATTAAGTAGCAGAGCTAGAAATTAAACCCAGAGCCATGGACTTTTCCCACTAGACTGTGCCACTTTTCAGAAGTACTTGTTCTCTTCGGAGTGTTGGTAGGGGTCTGTTGCCCACCCCACCTGAGGGCCTCTAAATTTGCCTTCATCACAAGTTAAGGCTTCCCCCCAGCAGAGCATCCTCAGAGAAGGTTCCATCCAGCTGGACCACTGAGTGGCCCCTGCCCTGCTCTGTACTTCCTCTTCTCTGTGTCTCTCCTCACACTCTGCCTCGTGGCTGGGAAAGCCACTGCATATCCACATGCTGAGCTTCTCCTCCTTGTTCCTCAAGGCCACCTGGCCAGGAGCTTCTCTAATGTGATAGCTCACATTTTATCAGGGATGAGAATCCTGGGTATGAAAGACATCCTCTCACCAGGCTAGGGCAACAGTCCAGTTAAGGACTGTGCATCCTTCACCTCCGAATCTCTTGCAGGTTCTTCCTAAATGTCTCATGAAGACCAATCTGTAAATCTTGTATCTACCCAGAATTAACTCCATTTAGGTCTCTCAACATAACCAATCCTTATCCACAGAAACATTTTCATTTTAGGAACTCCCTGATTTTAAGCACCCAATCCTTGCTCAATTAGACAGAGTGAATCTTTTCCACTGAGGTTAGGGATGATTGTGCTTTTCAGCACACTCAAAGAACTTTCCCTCAAGGAAGAAGCTTGAGCCTGAAATGTAAAACTCAAGGAGGAATTCGGAGGCCATTCTTTCCTTGAGTACCAACAAGGATGGGGAGTACCTGGGCCTCCTGAATTTATTCTTATTCTTTAAGAATTCCAGGTAGTTGATGGTGGTAAACATTCCCTCAGGAGACAATAACTAGTGTGATGCTCTTCAAAGGTTTTAGCAAAAGCAGAGTTAATAGCATTCTGTATAAATATAGAAATGGAAAGCCTTTTCTTTTTTTTTTTTTTTGCTTACAGTTTTAAATTTTGAATGATTCCCTTTTATGTGTTTACTGCTATTCATTAAGTGATTGTTATTTCTACATACAAAGCTTTGTCTTTTAAAGTGCTTGCATATCATTATTTTCTACTGTCCAGCATTAAAAGTAAAAGAACTTGCTTCACATGACTTTTGTTTTCATTTTTGGAGAAAGAAATGATGTTTAGAGAGGGATGAAGAGGTGAGAGTAAACCTTGTGTGAGAACTCTGTGGTGTGAATGACAGAAAACTCAACTCAAACAAACATAAGCCAAACCAAAAAAGAGAAAAAAGAAAAGGAAAGAAAAAAGGAAAAATTTATTCCTTCACATAATAGAAAATACCAGAGCTGTTCTGTCTTTAAGTAAGGCTTGAACCAGAAGCTCAAGGCAATCAAGTTCCTTTTCTATCTGTCCTTCAACTCTACCTTCCATGGTGCAGGCTTCACCCTCAGGCTGTACACAGTACTTGTATAGCTCTAGGCTTTTCCTCATGATATCAAAAAGATGGTAGCCTGGGCAACTCTCATACCCTCACACCACACCATCAGCTAAATAGACATCATCTTTTCTGGTAGTTCCCAAAGAGGAGAGAGGAAGCTTCCTTTCCCAGAAGCCTCAGCAAGTATATCCTTGCATCTCAAACTTGGCTCTGGCTAGGTTGTGTGCCCGTCTCTGACCAGTCACTGGAGTCAACAGGATGGAATGTACTTATTGTCTTAAGTTAACTGTGGCTTAAGCTAGGGATAGTTAGTGGTATCTTTCCTAAAGCAAAGTCTGGACACTGTTACCAGAAGTGGGAGAGTGGATGATAGATACAAAATAATACCTCTCCACAACAAACTCTTGATGCTATGTGTGAGCTTTTCCAGGTTTCTCAGAGAGAGATTGCTGGAAAATTACTACTGGTTTTCCTAAAAATTCATCACACAGCTAACGTCTGGCCATGCTCACAGTCTCACATCTGGGTAGGGTGGTATCCTTACAGCTCTGGACATGGTCTCACATTCACGCTAAGATCCCTGGGGCAGGATCATTTCTTTGTGGTACCAGAAGCACAGAAAGGGCCAATCTACATAACACCTCCTGAGAGAAATTGTGGCCAGGATTTTAGAATTAATAGCTCCATGATGCCTTCAAGTATAATTGTGAATTTGTCTATTTCTCTCTAGTCTAGTCAGCTTTTGCTTTGTATATTTTAGAGCTCTATTGTCAGGTATGTACACATTCAGTATTATGTCTTCTTAGTGAATTTACCCTTTTATCATTATGTAATATCCTTCTTTATCTCTGGCAATTTTCCCTGTTTGGGGGTCTACTTTGTCTGAAATTAATATAAGCACTCAACTTTTTTTTGATAATTGTTTACATGATATTTCTTTTTCCATCATGTTACTTAAATATATCTATATGATTATATTTAAAATGTGCTTCTTACAGACTGCTTTTAGTTGGGTCTTATTTTTATCCAATCTAAAAATCTCTGTTTAGACATTTATACGTAATAAAATTGTTGCTACTGTTAGACGTAAGATGACCATTTTAGATGTTTTCTGTTTCCTGCCTCTGTTTTGTTCTCTTTCTTGACTTCTTTTGGATTATTTGAAAATTTCATAATATTTTATCTTCATTTATTTATTGGCTTTTTGTCTATATCTCTTTGCAGTACTTGTTACAAGTTGCTTAGGGATTACAATGTATATGCCTAAATTTTCAGAGTATACTTAGAGCTACTATTTTACCACTTCAAGTAAACTGTAGAAGACTTATAACCATATAGGTTCTTTTATCCTCTACCTTTGTGTTACAGTTGTCATATATGTTATACATCTATATACATTGAAACATCACAGTGTTATAATTTTTGCTTTCAACAGTCATGTATTTTAAAGAATTTAAGAGCAGAAAAATATTGTATTTATCTAGATATTTATTGTTTCTTTTGTTTTTTTATGTATTCCTAAAGTTGCATGTTTCCCTCTGGTATAATTTCCCCTTAACCCGAAGAACTTTTTTTAAAGAAATTTTTAACATTTATTTGTACATTTTTGTGGGGTACAATGTGTTGTTTCAACATATGCATATACTGCACAATGATTCACTTAGGTAGATAGCATAGTTTTGTAGCCATTAGGCCACCACTTCCTTGCCCCACCCTCTACCCCTCCCAGCCACTGGTAACCATTATTCTACTCTCTACTTCTATGAGGGCCCAATTTTTTTTTTTTTAAAGATCCTACATAAGAGTGAGATTATGCAGTATTTGTCTTTCTGTGCCTGACTTACTTCACTTAACATGATGGTTTCCAGTTCCATACATGTTGCCACAAATGATAGGATATCATTTTTTTTTTTTTTTTTAAATTTATTTTTTGTCTTTTTCCGTGTCCGGCAACGGATCGCAACCCTCAGTGTTGCCCCCGCACCGGACCGGGGACCGGCAACGGGACTGCAACCCTCGGTGCTGCCCCCGTGCCTCGCTCAGCCAGTGAGCGGGAACCG